>NC_066840.1:24914834-25082334 GCF_001640805.2 Lates calcarifer | reverse complement strand
GAGCTGTGTGCAGGTCACTCACATTCTTCCACATTAAACTAGGGAAAACAAAGATGGAGGAACACTGCTGTCTCAAAGATGACCGCACACTGCAGTTCACCTCCAGTCCAAGACCAAAAGTACACAAACATATATGAAGAGGAAGCTCATCATATATGCAACAAATAACCAGATATAGAAGGGATAAATATTCCCTTAAATCTTTTCATACTCTTTCAGTCTCTCTGTCATTAAGTCAGGGGGTTAAGTTACACAAATACAGGATTGTGTCTCCAGGAAGAGAAGGGATTCACCAGTGACCCATTGTTTTTAACTTTATGCTGTAAGATCAAGTATTGTTCAAACTCACACAACTGTATTTTAAATTGTAGCTGTTTAAATTGGATCCAGACGTTTCCAAAAATATCAAATGTCAGGCCTGAGGTTTGTTGGAAAAGTGCACAGAATGATGCACACGTCTGCAGAGTTTCCACTGGATGAGATGTGTATTTATTTCTATATGCATCTGCACATAACTGATCATCAAAATCTTGAATGTGAGCTGAAACAGAAGATCTGCTGTATTTATGATGATTTAAATGTTTATTATGATGAGGACATTTAGGAGAAAAAAGAAAACTCCAGGTTCAGGAGGTTAAACCACAAATCGAATTGTCACAATCACGGAGCGACCTCGTTATCGCCAGGCCCTCCGCATTACCTGTCAACCCGTCAGCCGGCTGTCGGAACATGCTCGGGGTCTCGTTAAGCCGGAGCCCAGAGCTTCATTCATTATCTAATTGGTTGCTGGGAACCTGGATCCCTGCAGCAGGGACCTGATCTCTGCTGCCTCGTCCTTCGGCGTGGGCTGTCGGTTCATCTGCGGCTCCGAGTGTCAAAGTGTCACAAACAATGCCTCCACTCTGTCCCTCTCATTGTATAACAGGCAATTATCAGTGTAAACCAGGGCTGATTATTCCAGTCTGTTCCGGCAGTTGTAGTCTAAATGTTTTCACTGTGGCCTCGGCTGAAAAAAACCTGCCTGTTAGCTGTTAATAGGCTAATTACAACCCTGCAACAAGGAAGGTCTGAGCCATATTAGAGGCAGAGTTGCTAGTTTCACTCACAGAGAGTAAAATCAGTCAGAAAACATTCTGCCACAGTTTATTATGCTGATAAATACAGCTGACTGTGGTTTAATGGCTCCTTTCAAAGCAGCATCTCTGCCCTATCAGAGGGCTTCCTCATAACAGGAAGGGCATGACAACCCAACGAGATGGCTGAAATAAAACTGCTAAGAAAGGGGAAATCTTACACCTACAGCATGAGTTTAGCCTGAATCACTAATAAAATACAGATTGGTCTTCAAGTTAGAAGCTTTAATACATTCTAACCTCTGTACATATCCTCCACACACACACACACACACGTATACAACAGGCACATGAGGGATTGGACGCTCTGCTTTCAGGGTTGTAGTGGATGGTTTCCCGGGGCACTGAGGGTTTACATGGCCGAGCATGCTTTCTCACACTTTCTCTCTCGGGAATGTTGCCATCATCTCATTTTGCCAGCAATGTTATCTTCTCCTGAGCGCAGAGCGCGGCGCAGCCTCCACCCTGCTCCTGCTACGCACAAGTAAAAATAAACAAACCCTCTGTGCAGCAAAAGCAATTAAGCAGAATGGACATCTGACAGCAACTTGCATTACACAATAAAACCTTATAACAATAGTAACTGCAGTCAGCCAGCTCACGCAGAACAGGAATATCATCGCTTCCCTGTGGTATAAGCAAAGTTCACAACAGCAGAGACTGTGGAGAGACAAAGATAACGCAGCGTAGATGCTCGGTGGAGGTGGAGTTTATCAAATGTCATGAGACCACCAGCTGCAGCGACTCTACCAGCACACACCTGAGGAACCTCTCAACACACCTGTATCTGCGTGGATGTTGCAGGGAGCGGTGTGTGTTACACTGCGTCAGGCTTCTCTCCATGAAGAGGAGGTTAGCGTGTATCAGTCCTCATGTGAGTCTATAATGAAGTCATCCACCGAAGGTTTCGCAGGGATGAAGAGGTTACGAATTTAACCCTCATCTTCACCTCGGATCATTCCAGAATAAATGTGGCTCCTGATGAGCTGTGAATTTTCATGGTTTGCTGATAGTTTCTTTGTTGAATTATTTAGTGCTCGGTATCTCATCTCTGATCTGTGAGATGGGGGAGTGACTGGCAGCGTGGAGTGAGCCGCTCAGACACCTTCAGGGATGGATGACTTTATTCTGAGTGGCGAGCTGACCGTCCCACCTCTCTCTCTCTCTCACACACACACACACACAGGCCTGCTCTATGAACCGGGGCGTCCATCTTGGCCGGTTGTCTCACCGCAGGCCTGCAGAGAGAGGGACGTCCTTCCGACAGCAAAGGTTAATAATTCTGCACCTGACTCTGCGGGACCCGTCTCGCCACTACAGCTATGATTTAATCAAACGGAAGCAGAGGTGAGGCTCGACGCCGGGCTGCCAGGCGGCCGGCCTGACCAAAGCACACAGAGTCTGAAAATAACTGAGAGAGTGAGAGTCAGGGGGGATGGATGGAGAGGAGGAGAAGAAATGAAGAAAATGAACTGGATGCAAATCAAGACAGTGGGTCTGTGGTGAGTGTGAGAACTGTACGACAGTCCAGTTTGTTTTTAAATGCTGGGAAACTTTCAGCTTCTCCTCCTCTACCTCCCAGAGGGAAATACTTCCATCGTTCTTGTCACTTGTTATTTACTGACAGCTGGAGTTACAGGAACAGTCTTTGTTTCAGGCTTCATCTGAATGTTGTGAGTGATCCCTCGTCTGATCTGAGAGCAGGCAAATCTTCACCAAAGTGGAGGTTTCTAATATTAATTTTAGTTTTCTTTAACACAAAGTTCTTTTATTTATTTTTTTACTTAAGCCTGCAGTATTTACTGTGTGCAAACTGTACTCTGTTTTTTGCAGTATAGAAGTAATGAATGTATTTTACTCTTCTGCACTAACTGAAAGTGATACAGTTGGTACTGTGCTATGAAACAAACAGAACAGAGCCAGTTTAGCTATTTCTCACTTTTTCCAGTTCTTATGCTAAGCTAAGCTAACCAACAACATAAGAGCGTCATCAGTCTTCTCTTAGAAAGAAAGGAGATACATGTATTTTCCACACAGTCAAGTTTCTCTCATTAAATCTTTGATTTGCTTCGTCGTTTTTGTCAATAAAGACTCTTAGCTAAAACAGTAAATATGTAAAATAGCCAAAAAAATGATTTGAAGAATGTGTTCAGTATCTGATTCTTACAATCATAGGAGCTGTGTATTATGTGTATGTGCAGTGAATTTGAACTGTCCAGCAGCTCCCCCCTCAGTTATCACCACTCAGTTTCTAAAAACATCATCTTAGCCCAGGCCAGCTGGACGATGGAGCAGCATCTCGTGAACGACCGTATAGTCAGTGATATTACAACCCCCCTGTGTTTAACCTCTGCACTGCCCTGAGAGAGCTCGTCTGTTACATTCGTGATAACACAACATTATTAAGATTTGCTTTAAAAAGGTACACAGTCTGAAATGTAAAAACAGTGCAGAAACACAGGTGAGAAAGGGAGAGAGGTGAGAGCAGTGCATGATGGGTATGTTTTCCTCACTGATGCTGTTCTTATCTCTCATCAGAGCAGATTACAGACCAACTGAGAACATGCTGGAACTAAAGGTGAGAAAATGTGTGTGTAATGGAGGCGTTGTCCTTTTGATGTTCTCACAGCGAGGTGAATTATCTTTCCACTGCTTTTTCTCCAGCTCAGACGCCGAGGACAGGCCGGGCTGCCTGCTGCTCCGAGCACATCACGCGTCTCTAATGATGTAAACAAACGACCCGGCGGCTGCGGTTCACCTCGTCTGCAGCCAGAGCACAAACCAGCGCTTAAACTGAACCATGTTGATATGTGAGGGGGTGTTATGGAAAACAGTCCAATCTTGGCGCAGATCTGAGCAGATTTGGGCGTCGAGCCGAGCTCCGAGCTGCGGACGGCGACCGCTGACATCACTCCCTCCCATCCCTGGACAAAGTCTTGGCAGAGTCTCTGCGTCCTCCATGCCAAGCTGAGCGAGGGAAGCCTTTGAAGTTCACAACCTGTCTGATGTGCATTGACCTATGATATAGCACTGATCCGTTTGATCTTTAGTACTGAAAATTAAAGGGAAAAACTTTATGACCTTAAGAAGTTTTGGAGAATAATAAAAAACGATACTTCCACCACTGTTCATCACTGCATCACGTTCTCTGTACACGATGTTCAGTCTGTTCTGTCTCCTGTTAAATGTCGCTGCTGTGCAACGTATGTGTTGTTTTGATCCTGATTTTAAAGACAGACATTTACAAGGCCTTTAATGAAAATGACAAAACAGCAATGAAAATGTCAGTGATAATTTTAAAGATGCCCTGTGAAGTTTTTAACCAGTGGAGCTGGATTTTGATGGTTTCCTTGATCAGGTTCCTGTTTTGTCATCATCTACAAAGACGCATGCAGGTTACATTATTGATTGACTGACAATAATATGCATCTGTAAATGTTTTAATAATCAATTTATTGCTTTCATTGTCTGACTCCACGTCTCAAACATGAAGATTTGCTGCGTTTCCCTGTTTTAAATCATTTTGCAAACACACACACACAGTCCAGCCATATACCAGGTTTTCACCTGTGTCTGGTGAGTTCAAAGTACATCATTCCTCTGATCTGTCTTCTCTGTGTTATGTGGCATGTACGAGTAGATAAAAAGAAATTGCTGGTTTTCTCTTAGAATCAAATGAAATACAAACGTTCACCTTCTTATGAAAATCAGTGTTATTGTGATTTGACAAAGCTCCAGATGTTACACAGCTGTTTGCTCAGGATCTTCATTTGTGAAATCAGTGGAGTGTCCCTTTAAACACACATTATGTTTTAATGTATTTAACAAAAAGAATATAAACTGCTTGGTTTTTAAAAAAACACTGATATGATCCTTTAATGTGGTTTTACACACCTTTTTTTCAGGGGTCTGAACACTTATCTCACCTCCTGGTTTAAGCTGATAAATAGGCTGCAATTTTACACAGAAATCTCTCTTTGTGCACCTATAAATGAAAATGAATAACTGTCATGCTAATGGAAAGATTAATGAATCCAAACGGTAACCCTGTGAGTTTACAGAATGCATATTTATATTAAAAACACACATTATTCCTCAGAGCAGAGAGTCACACAGCAGAGGGGATGAGCTGTATTTAGCGGCCGTATCTCTGCTAACTCTTATCATCCAACTGCGAGGCTTTATCAGCTGTACGGCTCCGGCAGAATGAGAGCATATCTCCTCACCACAGAGAGCAATATGAAAATTACCCTGCTTTTATAATCATAATTCATGCATTTTTAAATAAATGTAGTTTGTAGAGGCTGACTCAGGACTTTCTCTGTATTTTCCTGGAAGTACCACTCTTCTAGTTCATAACAAAACTGCTGGGATCAACAAGCTCGTTAGAGTTGCTCATGTTAATAATTGTTTTTTGTTTTTTTTAAATTAAATAGAAAGTCTTTGGTAGAGAATTAAATTCTTCACGAGCCATAAGGCTGTAATATCTTTCACTAACAGGGGCTGCTGTGATTTTAAGGCTACAGTAGAAACAGGCCACATTTTCTTTTACAGTTTTTCTTCATTCATCAGTCGCCTGGAGGCCGTGATGCTGCAGCCTGAGAATCACACTCTGTGGCTATTTAGACTTTAAAAAATACCACCAAAGTATCAACAGCTACGTGTAACACAAAAATGGTGGTTTCTTGCAACAGAACTACACAAAATGAGCTGAACTCTGCAGCTGTGTACAGCTTTTTTTTAGCCTCTTTTAGCTCCTGGTTTTGGTTTTGTTGCACATTTCTGTTTGCTGTTGGTTGTGCAAAGTACTGTTTTCATATTGGACTTCAACTTACTGTTTTTTAGCTTCAACATGAGGAAATTCACTGCAGTGGCACAGAAATCTCACTGCCACCTAGTGTTTTGGTGCTGTAACTGCAGAGCGACACAGACACAAGTGTGAGTACTCACAACAGCTTTACTGTACATTAACCAGACACACACCACTCCAATGGTTTGAGAACTCACAACAAGCTGCATCAGGTTTGACCCTGATGGATGAGCAGTGTAGTCAAACTACACACATCAATAAAGCAAACAGCAATGAAAGATTCAACATTCAAAACAAACAGCAGCTCAGATCAGTTTGTACAGGATGAATTCAGTCAACCCACAGTGTCAGAGTTCAGTCCACTCAGTCAAGAGTCCGTTTTGTTTTTCCCCACGACCCAAAAATCTGTTCAGTTCAATCCAGCTTCACAAAGGTTAAAGGAAGTCAACTCTAAAATCCGCTCCGGGTTTTTATCGCGAATCCACACACAACGAATAAAACCACGAACCGAAACGTGTAACAGTAACTATTTACAGTGTAGACACCGGATACTCACCGGGGACCGCTGATCGCTCAGTCTGTCGGTCAGGTTTGGAGAGTTGGTTTAGCCCCGCCCACACCGGAAACTCCTGGATAACCTCCAACAGGTAAACACATCCAGCGGCTCACCCTCCTCCTGAACACACTCCACAGGCGGCGCACGGTTTTAATCCACAGATCGCTGCACTGACACGGACTGAACACCGCGGCCTGACGCTGAAGCTGAAGCTGGAGACTCTGACCGACACCTGCGGCTCTGACGCTCACTCTGACGGAGGAAGAGGTTTCAAACTGCGCGGGGTTTCCGCGGAGCTGTGATTGGACCATTGGAAGCTTGTGGGTGTTACCTGTGGGAAACACCGGAGGTGGACAGTGATGGCCTGACATCTGAATAACAAGAGGCAATTCTCAACAAAATAAAAGCCCTTTTAGTTTATTGGAAATGGTCTTTGTTAAAGGCTGTGACAAACAGACAGAGTGAATGAACAACGTTACACAGTTTGTTTAAAGATTTACAGACAAACTGAACCATCACACGTCCTGCTCAGTCAGGTTATGCTGCTTTATTACAGACAGTGTGATTTTAAATGAGCTTTTCCAACTGGTTTCACTTCATATCTCTGAGCTATTGTTACATTAATGAACCTCAGACTACCTGTTCTCAGTCGAGGTCGGTGCACACCTCTAGAATTCAAATGACTTAAGGCATCTTTAGGTTAAAAAAATGCCATGGCCTCCAGAGACATGCAGCAGTCTCCTCACTTAGTTACAAAGATATGAAAGTAGTAAAACATGGCTGGATTCAGCCTCACTCAGGGACAACCAGCTGCACTTGGTAAGAGGACTTCACAGGTGTCACGTTAAGATGAGAGGACAGTAATTCAGTGATATTTTTAAGGCCGTGTTACACCTGGAAGTGAGCATCAGGATTTAAAAAGGAATTCAGAGGCTCAGCAGCAGCATGAAGAGAAGAGCTGCTGCAGAGCGAACAAAGTGTTTATCACACAGTCTGGCTTCCTGGAGGCTGTACGAGTTTCCTGGGATCCTCTGAAGAGACTTTCAGACGTGAGAAGTCGGGGATCTCCTCTGGAACACGTGAGCAGACAGAACCTGAACAGTTAAAATGTGGATTAAAGGAGGAACACGCTGCTGCTCCCGCAGGACGTCCTCTGCTGTGGAAAGCAGCTGAAGCTGAACACGGCTCTGACTGGACTCCAGCCAGTAGCCGCCCTTCTTCTCGGTTCACATGTTTGGGTTTCCACGGTTTCAGATTCGACCTTTGGGAGCGTTCAATTAAAGTGACAGACCACCTCAATCGATCTCAGACGGGTGTTTGAGAGTTGGCCAAGTCGTGCAGAGTTTGATCCACCCGAGGCTCCGCTCTGTGTTCTGGCTTCCAAGACATTTTTCTTCTCATCAGGAGGAAACCTGAGGATGGTCGACTCTGCCAGAGACTTCAATTCATTCAGATGACCACAAAGATATTCTATCACTCACTCATGATGGAAAGACTCTCTCAGCTGGAAATAAATGATGGATAGTGGATAGATAAAAGGAGGAGAAGAGCAGGGAAGGAAGACAGAGAGAAAGGAAGAGAATGAAGAGAGGAGGATGAAAATAAAAGGAAAGGGAAGATACAGACAGAGGAGGAGAGGATGGTGAAGGAGGAGGAAAAGGAGGAGGAGACAGTGAGGAAGAAGGATCATTCAAAAACTAAAAATCTAACTCATCGGACTTCTTTCCATTATTTCTTGACAGTTACTGTTCACTAACAAATTTGATTTGTGTCATTTGTGTGCTGAAACACAACAACAACAACAACAACAACAACAACAACAACAACAACAACATGCTCCAACCTCAGGTTTTCATGAGAGAGAAACTGTACAGCTGCAGTGTGGAAGTTTTAATGGATAAAGATAAGCTGCTTTATTAACCCCCTCAGGGAGGGAATCTGCATCGTTACAGCAGCAGGATGTAGCCGACAGCATCAGGCACAGTGAGAGAGAAATAATATTTACATCAGAAAGCATGTTCACAAGTGTGTGTACATGAGCTGTAGAGCTACACATTGTTTACAGAAGGTGTTTTGTTGCACATATGTGGAGCAATGGTGAGAAAGAAGCAGCAGGAAGAAAACGCCTGCGGTGTCGCTCCTTTGAACGGCGAGGGTGGAGCAGCCGGTCGCTGAAGGAGCCGCCCGGTGCTGTCAGAGTCTCATGCAGGGGGGCGGGAGAGGTTCCTCCCTCAGGATGAGAGCTGGGCCGTCATCCCTCTCTCTCTCCACCACCTCCACTGGGGCATCCCAGGACAGAGCCCGTCCTCTTGACCGGTTCATTCCGTCTCCTCCTGTCTGCTGTTGAGATGCCTCCGCCCCAACAGACCACTCCCTAAGAAAAGGCTGACACCACCACAGAGTCATAAAGGATCTGAAGGACCCCCCTGCACCTGAGAAGACCTGAGTCTCCCCAGCAGGTGAACTCTGCTCTGGTCTCTATCAACATTGTCCAGACCAGTTTATTGTTTAAGTGCACGCCCAGGTGTTTTTTATGATTTTACAGTCTCAGTGTCCATACCCTGAATGTTCACTGTGTGTGTGTGTGTGTGTGTGTGTGTGTGTGTGTGTGGGTGGGTGGTGTTTCGTCCTGCAGAAATCTATCACCAGCTCCTTCCAGTGTTTCTTTGGAGGCAGTTCTGCTGACACCAGCTCACAAAGTCCTGAGCTAGTCTCCGATCCTCCACATCAGCATCATCAGAGAACTTCTGCATCCTGTAAATTATGTTGCAGGAATCCCAGGAATCCCAGGAATCCCAGGAATCCTGAAAACAACACAACAACAGGCAGAACCTGGAGTACACGATTCAGCTTAAGATTAAACTTAAACCACCGAGCTCAAGATGGACTGAAATCAGAGGACTCAGAGTTTGACACAGATGTTGAGAAGGTGTAAATGCAAACTCACCTTTACTGCTCCCAACAGTAAATCCATCAGTAAACAGGCTTTAAAAGCCTCGTACAGGAGGGATCTAAATTAACCACCTGTCTTCCCGTCACATTCAGTGTAAACTGGGCCTAATTTGCCCCAATGCTCCTTAAACGCCCCCAAACCTGCCGTATTAGTTTATACTGAAACAGTCCTGTAAAATGCAGCATGTTCAGGAAATGAGACCAAGAAAAACTTTATTGTCCATTTGAAGGCACCTGAGAGCGTTGGAGAGACGGGCTGAAAGAGTGAATTAAGCAATCTTACAGGACAATTTAGTAATTAGTGAACCATTTGATTTTATTAGGGCCATTTCATTTTATTTTCTGGAGTCTGGAGAAATCCTGAGCTCCAGCTGACATTAGACAGGAGCCGATTCTCACTCACACTGGCAGATTGATGTTGTTTGAAAGCAGGAGTTCCCTGTGTTATTATGTTTATGCCTCCTAATTGTGGTTCAGTACCACTTAGTGTAATTCTGACTTCTTGATTTTAAACGTAGCTTTCAGAGCAGACAAAGATCATGACTGTAAATCAAAAGCCTTTAACCTGTTTACAGAGGCAACATCTGTTTCAGGGATGTGCACAGACACAGGTTGTTTATTTGTTTGTTTATCATTAGAGGCAGATTTATATGGAAAAGCAGATGAGAAGTATTCACGCCTGATCTTTAGTGAATCCTTCAACCTTTTCTGACTCCACTGGAACCGACCGAGCCTCCCGCCTGTTTCAAACCAGCGTCACAAACATCAGACTGAGTGCGGTTTGCAGCTGCTCTTCCTCTCTCTCGCAGCTCATCATCAGCCTCTCTGCATGTTGCTCGCGTGTTTAGCTCCGACTCAAACACCATAACACTCTTACACTGCTGAAGTGTGAAGGAGTGTTTGTCATGAGTGTGTGTGTTTATTCTGTGTGACAGCTGTATGTGTGAAGTGTGGAAACATGCATGTGAGTCATGAGTACACTGAGTCACATTACAGTATGTTGTCAGATGATGCACTAAGTAGAAAGTGTTGCTCAGGCTGCGTTACATCTCTCTCATTCTCTTGTTCAGATTTCTAATGTGACAAATCTCATGTTTCTACATCAAGGACACCTTATTAATTAAATTTGAATCTCTTGCTGCAGAAAATACTCCTCTGTGATTGTTTGAGGTGTTCACACAGAACTGGTCAGCAGTTTAAAACCACTCTGCATCTGACATCAGTTTTTTTTTTACCTGCATGTTCACAGGCTTTCATCACACAGTAAACATGAATATTAATATGAAAATGAATGGACAGATAAGAGTGTGAGTGTTGAGGCCTTTACACACTGGGAGTGTGATGAATAAACACCATGAAAATGTGAAACACTCGTCTGTGAATGAACAGGAGCTGAAGCTCCACCACGGCCGGGGCATATGTCAGGAGGCACCAACTACCAGGATCCTTTGACCCACAGCTGTGGTCGGTAATTAGCTTTCAATGAATCCAAGCAGCAATCAGAATATTTGTTCCTCAATAAAACAATCATCTTTTCTAAAATAGCATTTCAAAAAGGTTTTGGCATCTACACCGAAGATTCACAACATGATGACGAGTTCTGAGTAAAATAACTTGTAACCAAGTCTTTAGAAAGATGCAGTGTGTATTAATCAGTAATATTTTTCCTTCTGAAATGTAGTGGAGGAGAAAACAGTTTCACAAAATAAATACTGTGCCCAGGTCAACTACCAGTTCTTCTTCTAAGTGAGTAAATGAGGCGAAGCAGTGATCCCTCACTTTCCCTCTCTGAAGCTGTGACACTGTTATGAGACTCCTCCAGGACCGATGAGCTCTGTTTTCATTTTCAGTTTGGGAGGAAACTGAATTTTGGAATTGTAGGCTCTCGCTCTCTGTCAGAGGAGAAAGTCTAAGGAACATGAGCGCTCTATTTCTTCTCCTCCTTCTTTTTCTTTTAGGTTACTGCCTGTGGGCCAAAGGTCATGTTGCCGCTTAATTAGCGAGATGTTTGAAGAGGCTCCTGGCACAGTCGACACAAGACGACGGCGATAAGATCCCACATCGACGTGCAGCCTGAGGTTTAGATGAATCATCCCTGCGGAGAGATGCGATGTCACTGCGTTCATATAGGATTATTTCTCTGACTTTATTCTGCTGTGTATGAACTGTGTCATGGCTTAAAGGCTGATTAGTGAGAATTTAATGGAGGGTTATGAGACTCGGGGGTGGAGGGGCAGCTGTGGCTGTTGTTTTTGTTGCTGATGTGGGTCAATGTTGATGGATGAAATGGATGAATTTCTTTTCTTTCTTTTTTTTTAATTTCCATTTTCCCTTGGGAAATAATGTCTGTGGACAGAAAAGAAGCTCTCAATATTGTTGCGGGTCTGTTTGCCTGGCAAAGACTCATTATTCTGGATATTACTGTGGCAGGAGCCCAGGGTGGTGGAGGGGTGGAGGGGGAGGACCTCTCTGATGAAAATATTGATGACCCTGAAGCCAAAAATATATAAAGCCAAAAAAGTATCAGTCAAGGTTTCAGAAGAAGAGTCTCTGTTATCAGCCTGGAAACTTCAAGATGAACCAACGTGCCGTCACTGAGACTGACAGACGCTGCACGTCACTGGAAGAAGCAAGGAGTGTTCGAAAAGAACACAAAGTAAATTTCATCGTGTTCGACTGAAGCAAATTATCACTGGATTGTTAGCAGCAGTTAGCTTGAATGTTGACATGATAATGCACGGATATTAGCAAGAAGCAAACACGCCAAGAGCAGACTGTTACCGATCGTTAACTCTACAAATTTATCAGAAAGGCCGGATACGCAGGAGAGCCACCACTGATACTTTAACTGGAGTTTAACCAGGAACCAGGTGAGTGAAGCCACGCCCACAACACACACACACACACACACACACACACAGACAAGGGAGCTCAAAATGAAGCTCCATCCTCTTTGATATAACCCTGTTAACTGTCACACTCTTCAGACAGAAGTCAGTGGAACTAGATGTTTGTTGTCTTTTTTTCAGACGAGCTAACTCAGCCACTGACACCTACCCACTTACTCTAAGGCTCTGAGGAGGAGAAAGCAGAACACACTCTGAGATAATCCTTTTCATTTTAAGTCCTAATTATGGTCAGAATCTTTGTTTGTTATTTCAAACCATACTCCAGCTGATTCAGACCCTGAAGGAGAAACTTTAGATACGGACTATTATTAGTTCTTCTTGACTGGTGAGTTAAACTGCTAGACGTTGTAAATCACAGGTACAGTGCTGTGTTCGTGTCTGGCTCAGGTGATGTTTCTCTGCAGAACCACAGGAAGTATAAACGTGTCAGCTGTCAACAGCGAGGTGGAGATGTTTCTGACTCTGCTGCTGCAGGTTAAGAACAAGGCAGCGGTGAAGATTCAGATTTGTCAGCTCAGAACAGATGGATGCATGACTGAGCAGGGGGATTCAAATCAGTGACGGCACAAAACAGTACAGGACAGAACACTGCGTCCTTCACAGCTACAGAACAGGAGCTCGACACATAGCCTGGCTGTCGACTGACACCTGCATTAAAGAGACACAACCGAGGACGGTGTATGTTTCTCTCTTCTGATGGAGCCAGGCTAACAGCGTCCAGTCTTTGTGCTGACGCTAAACACATCCTGGTCCTAAACTGATTTAAACAGACTGCCAACTACAAACCAAACCACATCATTCAACCTCACTGACTGAGGATAATTATCCCTGATCCTAAATGCAGTCAGTCTAAACATACTCAGCTCCCCAGTTAATTCTCAGTCACTAGGAACCAAGAAGAGTAAAGATCTCTGCTCAGTAATTCTCCTGTGGCTGAATGGGAGCAAATCCCTGCAGCCTGGTTCAATATCTGAGAGCAGGGGCTGTTATAGCAGCACATGAATGAGCATGTTAAATGATGTTAAATGTTCAGTCTGATATGGCCATTTCTACTGTAGTCTAATGTAGTAAATATTAAATGATAACATAAAGATTATTAAATAAAGTAGCTTCCTCTCACGTGTTTCTGGGCAGAACAGTAAACTAATGTGGGACTGTCCCTTTAACAGGAGAACTGAGGGTCTGCGTTCAGACAACAAGTCCAGACAGACAGATTTTCTCCTGCAGATTGCAGGTTTACTTTTGGGAATAGATGCCTATGATATAGGATGGAAATAATAAAACACTATGTGATGAAGAAAATAACATGGCGCACAACACAGGCTCCAATATCTCAGGATAAATCCTGATGAGAGTTTGTTGAGAAAGCAGCCTGAGCTCTGTGCTCACTGAGAAAACTCGTCTTTAAAATCTCAAGTGCAGAAAAAGTCTCCCTGGAAGGAGGACGGGCGCTTGTAATAAAGTGATTCTGTATCGAAGACAAATCCGCCCAGTCGACTGCTTATTGGTTTCAGACTCTCGGCTCAGTATCAGAGGGTTTGTGGGTGATTGATGATGTCTTCCTTTAATCAGAGAGGTGATTCATCAGGGCTGTATTTTTCACGATTTCAGGTATTTGTGACACAGTTCCCATTCATTTCTAATCAGAGGGAGATTAGTGTTGTTTCTCTCTCTTTCTGGGATCCTGATCACATCTTTGATTAGTTTCTGAAAGTGAAAAAACACATGCTAATCTCTGCACAGAGACATTCACTATGACTGCAAGTGAAGAAGTCTCTGCAAACCTCTTTATTTTAGTTATTAACAGTAGAAAACTACAGTTAGCAAGACTGAGGTTGAGATACATGTCCAAAAGAAAAAGCCCAGACTTCTGGACAGAAGGAGAAACACACCTGTTTGAACTTTAAGCCTGGATATCAATATTTATCTTCTGATATCATCTGTGACTGATCAGTTTCACTTGTTTTGAAGTGGAGAATATTTACTATTGAATTCAAAACTGAAACTGATCAGTCACAGATGCTACGAGAGAGACAGATCTCATGGTCACTGAAATCCAGTC
This sequence comes from Lates calcarifer, assembly GCF_001640805.2. NCBI lineage: Eukaryota > Metazoa > Chordata > Actinopteri > Centropomidae > Lates > Lates calcarifer. Next base: position 25,067,912 of record NC_066840.1, on the reverse strand, counting down.
ACACTGGTCTGTGTCTCGTACTTAACACTGCAGCTCTGCCCCTGACAGTTGTTCATACTCATTTATAGTCATATTGGAGGAACACTTCAAGGTTCACCTGCACAGAAAATTAAAACACTACAGTCACCTCCACAGACAAAAACACACAGAAACAAATATTGACCTTGCATTATGAATTCTATGAATGAAAAAATGTGTTGCACTGCAAAGCTTTGAAACTAAAACTAACTATATTGACTGAACTCTCCATCTCTCCCGTATTCATTCACCAACGAGCTGTGTCTTGTATTCATTTGCTTTTGTAAATGAGCTGTGTGCGCAGCATGTGGAATGTGTCAAATATGTTTCTACATTTTCTTTTAAATTTCACTGTGAGCCACACACACACACACACACACACACACACACACACACACACAGGGTAAACAGGGAGTCGTGCAGAAAAGCAAACACAGCAGTATCGACCGGCGCTCGTGCATTTGCATTAGTGTCCACACTTCATTCATATGGACGCAGCCTCTCTCTAACTGTTCCCCGCAGTCTAATTCAAATTGAGGGCTGCAGTAAATTTACAGAGTGAGCCGACGATATTAACCAAATTAAACACTAAATTTGAGCAAGCCTTTTGCCTCTCTCCTCCCTGCTTTTGGTCTGAAAACGAGTTTAGTCTTCAGTCAGGAGGAGGAGGATTTAATGCTAAGTGAACTTAGCTGCTGTAAAACTGTCGTTGGAATGGATACCTCAATTCTCTCAGCTCGCAGTGGTTTTTGCAGAATAGGACAGTGAGTGCTGTAAATTTTAGAACCAGGATAGATAGACAGACATTAGCTCTGCAGGATGTGTGGAGGGGAGAGTTAGAGTCCCCTCAGCTGAGAGAGGCCTGGTTACCAGGAATTTACTGCTGACTTACCGGACAACTGCTAACCCAGAAGAATCCCAGCTTATGTACAAGATCATGGTCCTCCTGATGAAAAAAAGATGAATCCAGACATCACAGCGTCTGAAACAGGAATGTAGAGAAGACCACAAAACAATAGTTTGGCTCCATTTTTATTCCTGTGTAATGAAAAAACATCTGGCTCTTAAGACACTGACATTTTACAAAACGTGCATCTCCTGGTAAGACACAGACAAACACAAAAGAAAAGTGGCAGCATTATAAAGGACTTCTAAATTCTTTCAAATATATTTATGTGAAATGTTTTTAAGTGAACTGAACTGCCACATAACGACAGTTAATCCTGATAAAAAGGCTTTTTCATTCATTGACCAGGCTTTCTCTAAGTTACTAAATATTTCACATGTGAACAGACTCTGTGCATCATCCATATTTCACAAAGTCAATATGACATTGACTGTCATATTGACTTTATATGTCTTTATCTTACCAGACAAGTACTGTGCAGTTCCCAGTAAAAAGGACAAAAGAAAATAAAATGTGACTCATTTCCTGTCATTCAGACAAACGTATATCATCCACACTAACACAACACTTAACTGTGATAACTTACATTTTGCAGGGGTCTGCATCTCCGCCGTTCACCTCCACTCATAAAATTCACCCTGTGTGCTCTTCGTCTGTGCTACAGAGCGTGGAACATGGCGGCGTCCCACAGTGTGCATGTGAGGATGCATGCGCTGTATGTGTTAGTGAGTGTGGCGCTGTTTATTGGGTGGGACAGGTGCGTAGGAGGCTGGGAGAGAATCATCACAGGATATCTGGTGTTCATCAGGCATGCTGCAATCCAGTGTTCTGCTGAGGAACCATGGCTCCTTCATTCATCTGGATGTTACTTTGACACCTAGACATTGTTTTAAACCAAGCACACACCACCAATGGCAACAACACTCCCCGACATCAGGGGCCTCCCCCAGCAGGACAGTCCTCCCACCCCACCACAAAACCTGTTCAGAAATGTCTCGAGGAACACGACAAAGAGCCCAAGGTGTTGTCCTGGCCTCCAGACTCCCCAGATCCCAGTCTGACCCAGCATCTGTGGGATGATCCAGAACAAGTCAGATCCATGGAGGCCCCATCCCGAAACCCACGGGACCCAAAGGTTCTGCTGCCAATGGTTAGAGCTGTTTTGCCAGAAAACTCCAGTCACATGGCTCTGTATAGGTTTAGGTTTGATGGTTAAGATCCAGGTTGGGGACTTTGTATAGTAATAACAGTAAGACAGGTGGAGTTGCCTGTTTTTGAAGCTTTGGTATAAACACAGGGAGTTCTGTTTCATCTGGACTGTGATGGCTAAAGAGTGAGAGGTCACTACTGAGAGATTTCAGAGCTTCACCTAAAATCCAACTTTAAAAGTCGAGAGGACTTCCAAAAGTTTTCGCCATCCTCAGTTAAAATTACACCCCCGTGCTGACACACAGGTTGTAGGTCATCAGGCTCTATCAGGGGACAGTGTAGGACGTAATTCAGGTCCTTTGTGCTCTATGTGTGTTTTTGAAAAGTGCTATATAAATAAAGTGTATTTTATGATGACCTGTTGTCTTTGAAGGCCTCAGGAACAAACACGTCATCCTCTGGGGGCGTTCCGACGTCCTAACAGATCCCCAAAATATCCCAGAACAACCCTGCTGTGCTGCACTCACAGACATCCACATGAAAATGAGAGCAGAGCCGACTGCACGCTGTGAAAGCCAAAACTCAGAGAGGAAGTTGATGCTGAAAATAAAAAAACGTATAAAAAACGTATATAAAAAAAACGTATGTTCAGACCTGGAAGGATGTCAACGATTTTTAGGTCTGACACAATGGGCTGTCTCAGAAAACCATGCAGATGGATGGACTGAACTACACCGAACAAAGGCTTCACCATGACAACCTTACCCGGATGACTTTGTTAAATTTGTCCTAAATGAGAGGCAGTCCTCTCACACATCTCAGGCCGAGCAGCCTTGTCTTACCCTTTTATTCTTTTCTCATGCATCAGCCCGTTTCTTTCCTTCCCAGAGTCCTCACGTGTGTCTTTTCATTTTGTGCAGCGTTTGCCAAATCCTTTTAATTTCACATGTTGGCATCCACACACAGAGAGAGAGGGAGAGAGAGAGCAGGCCTGATGAGCAGCACAACAGACAAACAGAAGCGCTGATAGGAGAGTATGAAGGCAGGTTCTGAGTCTGAACTCTTCAAGCATCTGTTTGAAAGATCACACAGTAAAACTACTGTATCTGTGCAGCGCTGTGGCAACGTACAGCTCCATGGTCACAGGGAAGATTTAAGTGAGCCACATTTGAAGTCTCAGCAAAAAGAAAAAAGCTTTTTTTCATCATTCGTGTCAGTGTTTAAATATATGCTGGAAATGCAATAATTTTCTTCACTGATGAACATAGTTTTACCTGGGGTGGAGAGCGTATGTGGACAGCTGAATACTGGCACCATATGTAATGACTGGTGAAGTCATTCCAAAACCATGAGCATAATTCTGCCGCTAAAACATCCTTCACAGTTCTGTGTAAAAATACTTGATTACAAGTAAAAGTCCTGCATTCAAAAACTTACTTAAAGTACAGAAGGTTCGGCTGCATCAGCTTCAGTAGTATTCAGTGTGTAAATACTGGTTTGGCAGAAAAATTATATCATTGATTTTACTTTTGTAGCTGCCTGAGGTGGAACTAGTTTTGATTAGTTCATATACAGTTAGATAGTTTAGTCCAGTGGTTCCCAAACTAAAGGTTTAGATAAATCTAAAGGGTCGTGAGATGATCAATGGGAAAGAGGAAGAAATGGTTCTGATAAACAAATCTGGCTTCATTTTTCAGACCTTTATTTAATATTTGCTTTTTCAGGAAACACTGAAGAGGTTTATCTCTTTGGATCTAAAACAGGTACTTAGAAGTTTAGAGGGGAAATCTGTCTTTGGTGGAACTACTAACGACTCTTAGACAGTCTGTTCTTTTTTCTATTCTTAAGTACCAACAAATTCTCCAGCCTAAAACAACCACACGTCCTGCTCTCAGATAAGACCTATAGGAGCGTACTAGCATCAGCCATACCGAACCTTTGTCGTCATGGTAACAATAAAAAACATTTAGAGCATTATTGTCATTGTGCAAGCACAACGAAATGACAGCTGGGTCATCCTCAGTGATGCATGTTAAAGACTCACACGTCGTAGCAGTGAGTGTAAAATACAATTAACAATAAAGATAAAAGACAAATATAACCACAACTAATGAGAGAGGAAAACCACTCAGCGGCAAAAATAAGGATCAGTGTGACAGATGTTGAATGGCAACTGGCAAATGGCAAACAGTTGAATGGCATGTATGGGTGGTTTGCAAATCGTGCAAATCAGTGCATAAAGTGACTGCAGTAAATAAATATTGTACATGACCATGACGGCAGCACGTCAGTCTTGTCAGAGGAGGAGGCTGTAAACTCAGGAAGAAGCTGTTTCTCAGTCTGTTTGTGTGAATGGATCTGAAGTACCTGCCTGATGGGAGGAGCTTAAACAGGTCCTTTATGGTCCTGGGAGTCTTTCATGATATTCTTAGCCCTCCTCACACAGTGAGTGCTTACTGCTGATATTTCTGCCTCTGCAGTTTGTAGTCTGATGTGTGATGTCAAGCCTCCTGCTGCTCCCACGATCCTGCTTAATTACTATACTTACATTTAAAATGTATTAGTGTTATCAGTGGTATTGTTATTATTACTATTATAACTGTCATTATTATTTTTATACCCCCTTTCTTTCTTTCTTAACCCAACCAATCGAGGCAGATGGCTGCACACCCTGAGTCCCAAGGTGTTGACCTGGCCTCCAAACTCCTCAGATCCCAGTCTGATCCAACATCTGTGGGATGATCCCCGCAATCCACAGGACCCAATGGATCCAGATCCACAGGAAACCCTCAGAGGTCCTGTGTCCATGCCCGGACAGGTCAGAGCTGTTTTGGGAGTTAGACCTACACAATATTAGGCAGGTGGTTTTAATGTTCTCACCCATTTTTTTTGTAAACTTTGAATTATATATCTGGTAGATGTGTCACATTAGACGTGAAAAATAAAACAGCTAACAGTAATACTGTTATTCTTAATGAGATTCAACTAAAACACTGGTTGATCTGAACATCCTCCTGCAGCCCACAGACTGGATTTGCCACTCACTGCTGTTTTCCTGTGATCAGCTCATTTAACTTCACTGTAGTAATGAGTGAGCATTTTACTCAAACACAGAACACATTATCATCCAGGTGCTTTCAGATATATTGATGGGGAGGAAGAAAAAAAATCCACTGATCCATTTGAAATTGGTTGAGTTGATTTGTACAGTGATAAAAAGGACCCACAGTGATAAAATGTGATGACAAACTGAGAGAAGAAAATTACAAATTTGTGGAGAGGAGATATGAAAACAACATCACGCCTCACGCGAAAATGAAAGCGAGGAAACTTCAAAACTCTGATGACAAGCGACGGCCGCGCCGAGCCTGATAAGGAAGCTAAATGACAAGAGAACGCAGCATGGAGGAAAAGTGGAGAAGACTACAGCATGCAGAAAATGACAAAGCAGAGGAATAAATGAAAATAGCCTTGATGCAGAAAAACGAAGTCAGCGTGGTGAAAGATGCCACTGATCAGCAGAACAATAGACGAACAGAGGAGGAGGAAGGATGTGAGTCTCTGACCAGACTGTTGTTCCACACACTGACTGCACACTGTTCCCTTTTTCTGTATAGCAATGTTTTCCAAGGCCCATGTGGGAACAGACGATGTCTCTTATTGTGCCTTTATGAAGTAATATGATGTTATAGTTGTATGTTGGTTTGTTGACAGGTGAGACTTTTCAGCTCAACACCTTCTACACACATTTTCCTATAGCGCTAATTAAACCCCCTGAACCCCCAAAGCATCCTCCCACTTCCCTGTTGATGCTGTAACGCTGCACGAGTCTGAACCTTAAAGCTACTGCTCACAATGAAAGACTGCATCCTTTTAAAAGCTATGTTAGGGTCAAGGTTCAGCTTTATTGTCCATGTACAATACAGGAGTGTACAACAAAGAGGTATTACAGCTGTAGCTTCACATTACACACAGAGATAGACATAATAAAAAGAATAGTAAAAAAAAGAAAGAATTATTTCTTAAATAAGAGAAGAAAAAAAACACTGGTAGAAACTTCCTCCAGGTTTATAACAGGGAGAATGGAGTCATTCCCTGTTGTTACTCTGAGTACCTCTGGCTTTTCAGGTACGATCTCCCTCTAACTGAGTGAGAGTCAGTGGCTTAAACTGCTGGAATCAGACCAGAGAGTTCAGAGTGAAGCTGAACTGTAGATCAGTTAAAAAGACTTAGAAGTCATTAAAAACTAGCATTTGTTTCAGATCCACAACACCTCTGACTGGAAAATTCAGCTGAGAGTGTGATTCATTCAGGTCTGATATATATGTATTGAAGCAACAAACTTCCTGGCACCATTTCAAGCTGTTTATATTCATACATAGGGAAATCTGTGTTTGGTGTAAATAAACACTCTCACAATTTCTTAATTTGACCAAAACCAAATGTTAATGAATGTCAGGCCGGACGTTTAATTAGCCACATGTTGGGGAAACAATGATTGGATCATATTGAGGATGTGGACAGACAGCAGAGAGGTGGTTCATTTCTTTTTTCCACTTCATCACCACTAGAATCCACTGGAGCTGATGTGAATTTAAGCTGAAACACACTTCAAACATTTTCAAACCTGCAGGAGGCGAGTGTTTGATTCTCAGGAGGACTGAGACAGGTCGTGGTTATGGATTCACTTTTCATTTTAAAATAATATATACTGTATGAGCCTATGAGTCCATATGATCTGCACGTTTCAACAAAAAGTAAGTACGTATTTTTTTGTACAAGTAAGTGTGAAGTTGCAGTAAGGTGAGGCTGATGTGCAGGTGTGAGAATGTACTCCTCCCAGCTGCTGTTGTCTTTGTAAACACATTGTTGGCGCTGCCCTGTTTCTGCTCTTGCTGTTTCTTTCGTTTGTGGTTTTGATCTTAATTGACCACTGGCTGTACAACAAATTGCCCTTCGCAGATAATAAAGATTTACTCGACAGCAGGGTTTGGACCAGGCTTCACCTGCTGAATTCAAACCCTCCGTGACTTTCCATGAGCTTCTGTAATTACTCTCAGCCAAATATCCTTTTGTGCTCAGCTGTGGAGCGAGACAGGGGTGTCCTCTGACTCCCCTCCTCTTTGTAATCTTTATCGAACCATTATCCCATCCTGCCTGTCCGACGAGCAGACTCTATTACCGGTATCACCGCAGACACTATGAGCCTTCCTTCATGCTGTCATGGCTCCACCAGTACAGGTTTCTAAAGGCTGATAGCAACATTTTTACACTAAAGCTGTTACATATCTTTAATGTAGGCTTTAACAAATCATTTACATGAACATCTTGACAGAGAAATTTACTTCAAATCATTTTTTGACATTAAGCCAGTTTTAGAAATACTGATGTAGATTCAAACATTCAAACAACCACACATCACTTTGAAGAGATCTGAAAAAGTTTTCCATGAGTTTATACTCAATTCATTCAGCTGTTTGTAATTGAATGTTTCTACGGTGTTGGGTTAATTTTTATATTACATTATGTTTTCTAAGAACTATTTCTTCTTCCATTCACCAGGAAACACATTCAAGTTGGAAAAATCACTGTGATTTCAGATTTATTCATTTGTGTATGTCACTGGGTCTAAATAATGATGTAATGTACAACTTCAGAATATCAATCACCCGACACTTCATCGAGATGTTTGTGTTTCTTCATGTGTTCATGTGTCAGCACATGTGCTTTGTTGGTTTCTTTTACACCCATGAATACATTTGTATAAATGTGTGTTTGTATGCAGGCACACTAACATGATGTGTGTGTGTGTGTGTGTGTGTTTTCACCCTGCGTCTGGGTGCTATTTGCTGAACTCTTGAAAACAAGCTGCGAGAGATTACAAGAGTCTATCTTCACACAATCATGGAGAGGAGGCTTTATGTTTATGTGTTACACACACACACACACACACACACAGAGTTACACTGCGGGAAAATAAAAGACTGCCCCCACCCCCTCTTGCACTGAGAGGATGGCTTAGAAAGCTTCATCGTGCTTCAGACATCAGTCTGCACTCTGCAGTGGAAGATTAACGTGGCTTTATTTGAACCACTCAAACAAGAAAACTGTGAATCTGTGAGGACTTCCTGTGAAAGACTAATTACACACAAACAGCAGTGACACAGCTGCGTGTGCTCTGTTGGTATTGGTTTATGAAATGTGGAGACAAAAGAGCTATTCAAAGCCTCACTGAGGCGCCCTACGACTGACAGGTGAGTCAGGGTGGAGCTGACGGAGCAAACAGCCACTGTGATGTTTTTACTTTTAATAATTAGTACATGTTGCCGTGGTGACCTCCATGCTTTTACTAAAATAACACTTTAAAAACAGGACTCTCACTTTTAATGGAGCGCTATCCCAAAGTGTTATTGATACCTGAAGGATTTAAATTCTCTCCTCCACCTCTGCTCCTTATTACCAACACCGAGTCAGCAGCTCCATCAGGCCTCCCAGAGACGGCGTACAGGACGAGGAAATCTCCACGGGTCTGATTTCACTCTTAGCTGGAGCTTTAATGATCCCCGCAGGGAGTTAGGAGAGAGGAACCTGCGGTGGGAGTCGATCCAGAGGTCGGGGATTTAACCTGCACTTCTCTGTGGAAGAGTCTGCAGCAGCCAGCGAGGATGACTTACAGCAGAGAGGTTGTCGGTTCAGTCCCAGTCTGTGACAGGAGGTGACACAGTGCCACTGAGCCAGTAACTGTGAGAATATATACATATATTACATTTGCGGTTACAACAACAAAGTGCCAATGAGCAAGGCACTGGAACCTATGGCTTTGTGTTCCCATCCTGTTACCCAGGAGTACTTTCACTTTGATACTTGAACTACCTTTGCTGCTGATACTCTTGAACTTTTACTCTAGTGAAATGATGAATGCAGGACTTTAATCTTTATTAATTACAGAAATAAATTGGGATTGAGTCGTTATCATTTTAACCTGCTTATGGCTCTCCTTTGGTGCAGTGCAGCCTCTTTTTTAGGGGACTTAAATGGGAATTAATTTATGCATTGCTACTTCCAACTGGTCCAACTGTGTGTCTGTTCTGGCTTATATATGGTTACCATATTTGGCTAGAGCTGAGGGTGCAGACTTGGAACAATCTGGACTGAGAATCAGGCCCTGTTAGCAGCACTCAGGCCAGCTTTGGGCCAGGGTCAGCCAAAGGAATTAGGCCCTCGTGACTCTGGGAACCAGGCGTGCTGGATTTAGCCCAAAGCCATTTTGGCCTTCCTTGGCTACATCTGGCTCGACGGGTCCTTTTGTCTATTGCTGACTGTTAAATATGTATTTTCTTCTTGCCAACAGGGTATTTCCAAATCAAGCGGCATAAAGTACAGCAAAAAATATGTTATTTATATTTGAAGAAAACTTTTCTGTGTAGGAATCTCACAGCTCTCTCAGTATTTGACTAAATCTACTGAATTACTTCATTATAGAGATGTTACTTTGAGTCATCATGGCCTCTCCTCTGATGGAATGAAGACAAAGATCTGTTTATTTTTCCACTCTGTCTTCTGTTCTCTGGGTGAAGGTGACAGGTCAGATCCCACCCACCTGAACTTAAATATCAGGGGGAGGTGAAGCTCAGCAAGTAACTTCTACACACCACAACTCAAACACTGTAATCATGAGTGCAGCTTTTTTTTTTTTTTTAGATTACAGGGTTTCCTGTCCTCTCACCGACAGAAAGCATGAAGGGCACTTTTACCAAGAGGTGTTGTTAAAAATGTCTTCTTTGAGTATGTCCTGCAGGACTGAGCACCCTCTTCCCAATTGTCCTCGTCTGTGTTAGAGAGGGTGGCAACAAGAGAGAAGTCTGGCAGCTAAAAGCATTCCTGCAGGGTCATCTTCATCGCCTCACACTCTCCGAAACCCCAGACTCTCATTTGTTCGTTTGTTTGCAGAGAAACTCTGAGTGTCGGCGGATCCCAGCGCCGCCGCCACGTCACTCACGTCTGCCACCACCTGATTTTATTGGACACCTTTATTGTTGTTGGGCCCAGCGAGGCAGACATGGATGTTGGATGTTTTAATTAAAAGTGCTGGACCTCATCCCAGAGTGTCTATGTGCCCCTCATGTCCCAGGCAACTCCAGCTAAAGTTAGATGTAGTGAATATGTGCTGAACATGTATGAATCACACTGAGGCTGTTGTGTGGGCAGAGAAAGCTGAGCTGTTCAGCACACTGTAAAAAAAAACCCTCAATGTTTGGCTTGTACATAGATTTTAAAATAACTAAACAGAAACTGGCTGGTTTAGTTATCATGACATAGAACCACAAGGTAAGGACTCAACAGCACGACTCTGGGCAGGTTTCAAAAACTCAAGTCTTTACTTGGAAACAGGTTCAGTTCACAGACAGGCAGTCAGACAGGTAAACTAAAACAAACAGGCCCAACAGAGATGAGGTCCAGAAACAGAGAGTAGTCGAGCACAGTAGGAGACAAACAGAGAGAAAAAGCTGGAACTCCTGCTACAGAGGTGAAGGAACACACACTAAATACACCAGGAGGGGGAGGACAGTGAGACAGAGGTGCAACACATGAGGGCAGGAGGTAAAGTCTGAAACAAGAGAAGGTAAGTAACCAAACCAAAATAAACCAGGAAATGTGATATAAACAATAAAAAAGAACCTGAACCTCTGTGCTTCCATACACATCTACTGTTTGGTCTTGTTTAGTTTTGCATGTCCATAAATCAGGAGATTATGTGAGGGACAGACTTTTAAGAAATGGTTCAAACTGATGCAGCAGTGGCTGAGATATTGTGGCTTTTAGTCCCTGTTGGATCCACAAACACTGGATCCTTCATTTCCCATTATGCAACTCGATAGCCTCTCTTTATTAAACCCTTTATTAAACCCTCCCTGCCTGGTAAACACACTGTGCACTGTGTATCTTTCAGCCCCACACCTCTAGTTTGTAACACAGTCTGTTATAAATCTGAAGACATTGCAGCAAACACACCAAGTAAACTGTTCTGGAGGTGTAAAATTGGTGGTACTGCCCTTTTAATTGTTTTAATTGTATCTCCCTTGTATAGCAAAGTGCATTATTCAACAAGAAAGACTAATTTTAGGGCTCAATAGTCGATTCTGCTGGCTTAAGGAGTCAATTTTTTACAGTGTGCTCTCCATTGTGAGGCACTGACACACATAAAAAGTTCCTCTGCTTCAATTTGTGCCAATCTGACTTTGGAAAAAGGGGAAAATATGTTCTTTCTCCACGGTGATCCGTCTTCAAAGTGGACCTGTGTGTGCTGAGGAGGGTGGCGGGGGGGTGATAAGTGTTGGGGATGTAGTAAATTTGAATACAATGACATAAAATAAAGCTGGTTGTCATGCTCAGCGGTTCTGCTCCGGCGGGCCTTTCCTTTCTGTCTAAAGCTGCTCGACACAGTTCCGGATTTACCAAATCCTCCGAAGACGAAACGAACCCTGTCGCTTCATTGTGTGGGAGCTGCCGTCAAACACCCCCCCCCCCCCCACCTCATCCCCTCCTCCATCCCCCATCCTCCCGCTGGTCCTCCTCTCTCTCTCTCCCTCTCTCTCTCTCTCCCAATACAGAGGAGGACAGGCAGGAAGTCAGGTTGCAGTTTGAGCTTTTAAGCATTTGGGGATTGGTTTCAATTTAATGTGGCAATGTAGAAAAGAAAGAATCAATTTAAAGTAGCTGGGTCCCCCGGGTCACCTGGTCAAGCAAGCAGTGGTAATGACAGAGAGAGAGAGAGGGAGAGGGAGGGAGAGGGAGATAAAAAGCACCGACAAAAGGAACAGAGAGAAATAATTATGGGAAAACCTGCCATGTTACAAGAAAATAAGAGAAAATTAAATCTGCAAAATGTACTTAATTAGCGTTGTCTGTGTTTTGTTCAAGTGATCTGCAACATTTATCTCCAAATGGGAAAAATTCTAAAAGGCTTAATGTGAAAATAGTTTAATGAGGGGAAAAAAACAATTTAACCAAGAAGAGAAAAACTGAAAAGATTCCCACATGGAATGAAGAATATGATAATAGTAATAAAAAGAAAATGGTTTGATAACCTTTCTGTGGTTTAAAAAACTGAAAAAACATGTGCCACAGAGCTGCAGGAGGGAGAGTAATGTTCAGTATTCTAAACATTCAGCACACAGGAGGGACAATAAAAAACCATCAGACAAAATCTTAGTAAAAGAAAATATAATGGGCAAACAGAAAAATCCCCCTGTTGGAAAATCTTCAAACCAATGTGACTGTGGGCAGTTTGTATTCTCTGAGTCCCAGTGAAAGGTAACTCGGATCATACACTGGGGATGGGGTACACTGAGGACTATACTGACTGTATATTGTACTGTACATGGTATTACAGGAAACTGTGCAGGTCAAAGCAGGAGGTCAGTCAACAGACCGCTGGTTTAAACTCTAACTTTGGTTTCTGATTCTCCTCTGAGCTTTAGCAGTTGTGTTGCCTGTATTGTGATTAGCTTGGCTTGGCTCCTGTCTCGTCCTTGGTAAAAAATGTCAACTTAAGTCAAAGCTTGTGGTCTGCAGTCTGTGGAAAAGCTTTCCTGCAGACATCAGGTGGGTAAAAATGTGGATGTTTTAAAGTGTTTAAAGCAGACAGGCCTTTCTTGTATTTTTGTTTGTGGTCTCTCTGTTCACCGACTTATGAAGCACTTGGTGACGTTCTCTCTACAAAAGGAGCTATATAAATAAACTTACTTGGTGCATTTTAACAGTCATGCCAGTTAAAGCTCATCTGAATTTGAGAGACAGAGGGATGAGGTACTGAAGGATGTGCAGGCAGGAGGAAGGAGCTTGAATCAGATCCAGACGGCTCTGCAGAAAGTGAGACGATCCAAACACAGCGAGGACTTCAGAGAGCGAGAGACGGAGAGTAATTAAAGGTGTTTCTAAAGGGGCTGTTTGATGTAAAGCTTCCCAGCAGGACTCGCTTTCACACCGTGGACAGGCGGAGAGCTAACATGACAGTTGGCAATAAATCTTAAAACACTTTTGTTTGTTCCTGTGCAGATAAACACACAGAGGCTGTGAATCTGACAGGATCTCAGAAATCTAAAAATACTCTGCGGTTTAATTAGGCCAATGATGACCTGGTGAGCTTTCAGGGGGGTAAACAGCCGCTTTCATGCCTCCTGCCTTTTGTAGTTGTTGTTTGGATGCAGAGCCACCTTCTCTCAGGTAACGAAGCTGCCAGAACCTCAGGAGTCACTTCCACCAAAAAAAAAACAGACTTCTTGTTTTGGTGGAGGGGCACCACTGCCGTTTATCTGCCAGCAATTAGCATAATGCTGCGGTTGTGGCCTTCATTCAGCATGACTCAATCAGCGAATACATTAGCAACATAAAGACGACAGGGAGAATGCAAAGTGATGCAGAAAATAAACTGTAGATGTGACAACAGAAAGGAGAACAGCTCAGAGAGAAACAAGATGTTTTACACCGAGAAACTAATCAGCCACAATGCAGATCTGCTCACAGAGTGGATGATTAGCCACTGTACAATCTCTGGAGGTACGTCATGTTAAAAACAAAGAGGAAGGCAATGTGTCCTGGAAAATAATCCTCACTCCTGAAAGACATTCATTTAAATGTTGAAGCAGCAGAGACATGTTTGTTTAACCAGTGAATACACATCTCACTACACTATGATTCAGGTTATGAAAACCATTATTATCTAAAGCCTTTCTGGAGGTAAGAATGGAAGAGACGGCACCTGAAATGTTGAGTGCACAGACAAACCGTTACAATCGGTGCTGTCCACCATGTGAACCAGGCGACACTTCATGACATGACTCTTATGTCTAATCTTAGGAAAGAAATTGTCTGTAAATTCTCATCTTAGTCCATTTACAGGTAACATCAGCAGCAGGAGAGTGATTCCTGGAAGAAGTGCTGTCCCTTCTAATGGGCTACAATGAATAAAATTACACCTGTCCTCCGCCCCGGCTCTGTTTCTCCTTTTATCTCCACGTCTTCTCTCCTTCCTCACGGCTCCGGTGTGATTTGACTCCGCTCTTCCCCCATTTGTGTTTTTTTTTCCCTTCTGCTCCTCTCTAATATCTCCCTCCACATCCTCCCTCCTCTCCTCCCACCCCTTTTCTTCCTCCTTTTCTTCATTTCTCCCTGTGCTCTTGTCTAAAATTGAGAACAGAACAGCTGGTAATTGAAGATCATTGTCTCTCCTCAGGCCCTCAGGATTTGCGATGCCTTTCACCACAGCTCATCTTTGCCAGGCAATTTTTTGGTCCTCTTTTTGTTTGCTTTTTTTCCCCTACCTTTCTTCTTCTTCTTCTTCTTCTCTCTCTTTCCCCATAAACTCCACAAGCCCGTTCTGAAATTGGATTTTCATTTGAGATGGACCAGAAGCACCCGTCGTGTTTATGCCACCTTCCTCCCATCAATTTTCCTTTCTCTTTTCCTCACTTCATTTCAGCCCGTTCTCTCCTCTATCTCCTCCTGTGAATTATCTCCTCTCAGTCCACCTCGGACAGGAGCTCCATTTTCCTCCTGATGGATCTTTTTTTTAAAAAAAAGGAAAGAAAAAGAAAAAAAAATCACTCTGCAGTTTGGAGTCGGCCACTGTTCAGCGGGTGAGTGCGTTGGAAAGAGAAGAAGAAGCTGAGAAGATCGTGATCAGGCAGAGCATGTTCCTGATTCTCTGTCGTCTGCTGCAGTTTCAGGACGTTCTGACCTCACTCAGAGTTCCTACACAAAGATATATATATATAAAATATTTAATCATGTCAGTAATTTCTACTTATACATGGATGATACATTATATTAAGATAGACTTTATTTATCCCACCTGTGGGAAATTTACAGGTTACAGCAGCAAGAAACAAGGGTGACCAAAAATAGAAAAATAAAAATAAAATAATATAAGAAAGGCACAGAAGTAAAAAAAAAAGTGCAGCAATCAGCATTAGAAAAAGTCTCTGTAATAAATAGAAAATGTGCAGTTGTGAAAAGAACTCGTCTCAACACTGAGTAGGATGGCAAACAAACCTCAGGTACAAAAGTACTGAAGTACAGAATTACCACTATTTGAGTATTTCCACTAAATCTTCGAGGGAAAATCTAGAAGACTTTGAAGTGAGTTAATTGACACTGTAACTAAAACATCCTCAGACTGAGCAGGACTATGTTTATTAAACTCTGTATTATAAATCCTCTGTTGTGTTGCACGGTGGTTTTCTATCGGTTAGTGAGAAGTTGAACTGAGATTTTATTTCCTTCGGCTCCACGAGCCAACAGTCTGATGGCAGCAGTTTCGTTGTATAGATTAACTGCAGTCAGAGAGTCTGAATGATGCTGTAACTGGGCTCTTATTGGATGAGTATCATTTAGCCCTGTTGAGTCTGGCGGTTTCTCAAAACAATAGCTATGAGCAACAGGTGTCCAGTCTTAAAAGGTAATGGCTCCCACCCAAGGCAACCATTTATTTCAATTCAGAGGACGATGGAGTAATCATTAGCCAAAGTAATGTACAATTTGGCACATTACCAGACTGAACATCAGCACTGTCCAAGGCCTTAAACCAGAGCTCTCATTCTTCTGGAGGAACAAATCCTGGAGAATTCAGCTCTGACTTTATATTTTCTAACCATTTAGATAAACCTGCTGCTGGGGCAATATCAAGAGTTTGGAATTTAATAAAGAAAATGATTTTGAATTATGTTCATTTGAATAATGCAATCATTTGGACGGGTGGAGTCAGTGCATCTTGGCTCATCTTGGACACCTCCATCATTCAGTTTTAAATATGCTCCTGTTATTATCTAAAACATCCATCGCCCTGCTCCGGCCCGTCTGCGTCAGCCATGAACTAACACTGTATATTGAGCTAACCCTGCTCCGATCATCAACATGACTGGCAGTTTATGGCAGCATGAAATTAAAAGGATCTTGTCTTATTGCAGTGGAACATCACTCACCGGCCTGTGTGCTCGTCTCCGAGCTGCGTGGCGTGGAGCGCGGTGCTTGAGGATGTCAGAGCAGACTGACCGGCGGCCGTCCTGAGCCATAATAAACACGCCCACTGGGATATTGCAGGAATCAGTGATCCGAGTGTTGAGAAATTAGCTTGTCTCTCTCCTTCACTATTATTGATCACCTGACTTCCTTATACATTTCCACATAATAGGCAGCACTGACTTAATTAGTCAAAAGAGAGGCTGGGTAATTACATGTCACTTTAACAATGTGTTTTATTGCCTACAAGCTCTGGTGGTACCAAGCGAATCTAATGGTGGATTTAATGCAAAGTGGAATAGAGAGGGAGCGATAGAGAGGAGAGGATAGAGGATGTAGAGAGAAAAAAAACAGAGAACAAGACTGTGAATGATTTTATGCTCTTTGTTATTTTTGCATTTTCATACACTGGATTTAGTTGAAATGTTGGCAGAGCAGGAAACTCATTTTGGTTTCTACAGACTACAGCAGCACTGTCTTTATTAGCTGATGCCAGAGCTGAGCAAGTCTTTACATGTGGACACCAAGTCAGTCTCTAGTCTGAAATCCTGAAAGTCGACTTGGGAGACAAACGGACTCATTTGGCTTCGTATGGTAGAAACATCAGTCACCACATCCTGTTCACACTGGGCAGTAACATGGGTCTTTTAGCAGTGTGTACACAGGTGTGTCAAAAACAACAGGCAGAAAGGATTCATGTGAAACACACGGTCTGATCTCCATCTGGGCTGAAGAACCAGTAACAACAGGAACTGGAACCTTCATATAAGCAGGTCATTTATGAGAGGATATTGAAAAAGATAGGAGAGGGAATGGTAACAGTCGATCATGGCAGCAATGCCAAAGTAAAATCACTGACCTGTGTGTGTCAGTCAGTTCAAATTCACAGAGAGCAGCTGAGCATTGTTCAAACCCACAGAACTTTATTTTAATGGTGGAGATCCCAAAGTTCCCCAAATCTGTCAGAGTGGAAACGTGTCTAAAATGATGCACAGAAAGATATATCTGATGAATGGTCCAGCTGTAAGAAAATGATATGATATATACAGTCAGGGGATTTCTGACATTAAAAACTGGATGTTAAGGAGTAAATGACCAAACATGATGTCTATCACACCATAAAATCATTAAGGTTCATCCTCAGGGGATCACGACTTTACCAGATTTAAAGACAATCTATCCCAGAGCTGATGAGGACGTCTCACTCTGGGAACTGTTTCACAGCTACCATATGCAGGTTCTGGAAATCAAGCTTGTGCTGGCATGGAGAAAGCACTGCTCCTCCCTCTCCCTGCTCCAGGACTGAAGTGTGATGTGACTGTCTTTAAATTGCTCGTTGAGGTGATAGCTTGTGCAGATTTTGAAGGTTTCATTTTTCTTTACAGCTTCAGGATTCTGCCTCGTCTCGATCAGAGCGTCTCTGTTCACACGACTTTAAACTAAGAAGCTTTGGTGTCATTGTTTGCTGAGCAGCACAGACGACTTCCCAAAGCACGTTTAATTTGTACACTGCTTTTATGAAACTTGACAAAACCAAAAGAGAATGTGATTCTGGTGCTGATGAACTCAGGTCTCAATGCTCTGCCAGTTGATTTTCACAGCAAACTGAGATGAACTGAAGCTCTGGAAGTTAGGCAGCGAGCGTTCATATACAAGAGACACAGAGAAGACAGCGGTCCTTTAAACCTTCACTGGGTAATTGGCTGTTTCCTGTCAGGACAGTCTCTTTATTGGTGGAGTGGGAACTAAGCTGAAGCTCATAAAACCTGTTTCATTTTGATAACAACCGCTCAGCAGCTCGTTCTAATATCAGACAGGAAGTTAACAGTGTGATATCAACGCTGCTTCTGCCAACACTCTTAGAGGCTCTGTGGCCGGCCCGCTGCCTCCATCACAGACCTGATTGATTTTTTTTTTTTTATGCTCTAACGGCGTCACACAAACACTGCAGCACATTAGTCGATACTAATTAACAAATGAAACTGAGAGAGCTGAGGATGAAGGACGAAACCACATGACAATGGCTCACATCTCTTTTCTCTTCTGTGTCGTGGCCCCACCCTCCTCCTCTTTGACAGGAGTTGATGTGATTGCCCTTGATTTTTTTTTTCCTCCTACAACATGTCAGATCTGTATTTCTGGGGCAAGACCAGGAGGAATTAGGTTTAAAAAGGCTCACTCCATATTCAAAAACTCATTTTATCATCAGTTCCTTCACTCTGAGCTTCACAGCCTGCAGCCAGAGACAGATAGAAGGTTTCAGAGTCGTGGCCGCCGCAGTCTTCGCCCTCCTTGACAGTCTTTTTTTTGACGAGCCGCTCCATTTATTCGGAGGATCAGCTGTCAGCGCTGTCAGTGTCAAGGAAGTTTTAAATGAGCTCATCGACCTGGACGGCGTTTTGGAGATGGATTAGACTCCATATTTTAACTACAGAGCCATCAGCGGGTCCTCGTGTCACAGACGCATTGGAGGGTAAAAGCCACCAGAAAGGTTTTTCTTTTTTTTAAATGCTGATAGAATGAATTGATTCAGTTTACATACATTAACATACATTATGGTGGCCTAAAGTGTGAGAGTTAGTGGAGTGAGGGTCATTTAAGGAAACAAAAAGTTAGCAGTGCTCACTTTCATTTTTACTCTCAGATACAATCATTTGGAAAAGTTGTGGTAAACAGTGAAGTCCAAAGATCTCAGAGTTGAATCTTTTCCTCTTTTCTAGAGTTTGGACGTTGAAGGTTCCTGCCATGAAGGTGTCAGGGTTTTCTTGCAGGTGGGTCAGTCTTACTTGAAATAAAGGCCTGTTAACCTTTTACTATAATAATTTAAAAGCCTCGCATTGTTCACTGGATGCAAAAAACCAAACAAACAAAACATAGCTTTTAACACACCACGTCTGTAAAGCCTTGAGGAGTCTGAGATGGAAACAAAGGTGCTTTCCATCAGGCTGATACAGTTTGTAAATGTTTGCTGCTTTATCGACAAGCAAAAAGAAGAAGAGGAAGAAAAAAGCATTCTGTACACCAACCAGTCTGAGGTGAATCCAGGCTCAAGTGTTCACTCATTGTCCTCTGAAGCTATTCTTTATCTGATTCGAAAATGCAGCTTATCTTTAACCCTTTGTTTTTCTCCTGCTGTTTTACTGGTCGTCGTTTTGTGAAGTTGCATTCAGCTCAGAGTGAGAGCGAACACCTTCACCCTAAAACCTGAACTTTGGTTTTTAAAGTGATTCACTCTGAAATGTAACAGCTTCACTTACTTCTGTCTTCAGAAATGAATGAAACACTAACAGCTTGGTTTTTATTCTGTATGTGCAGTATAAACATCTTGAAATAAACCCCTCACATTTTCTGTAGTGTGTGTTGTTTGGCACGAGGATCACACACTCGCTAACGTTCATGAAAACAGGTTGTGTGTTCAGGTGTGACCTCAGTGCTGTCGGCAGCTTGTGGGCGACGAACAATGTGTTTTTCAAGGTTTTCTCAACATGATACACACACACACACACACACACACACACACACACACAGGATTAACACCCAGCACAGATATAGAGGTAGAATTGTATCCACAATGTCAAATCCTGGATCAACTATCATTTATACATCAGTGTCTATTTTCAGAGAGAAGTGGTATGTGTGTGTGTGTGTGTGTGTGTGTGGTCGGTATCCATCACCATCCAATTACACCTCTCATCTCTTCTTTCATCCTCAGCTTGTTTTCCCTTCTTTCCTTTCCTCTTTCCATCCTTCCTTCCTCGCAGCGCTCTCGGGGTCGGCAGCCTCTTCGACCTCTTCGCCTCCGAAACTCGACCCCCTCAGTAAACACTTGCCCGCCCCTCTCGTTACATCCATTAGCAGGTCCTGTGGGAGAGATCGCGACCTGTGCTCAGGACAGGTAATGGGAGTTGTAGAGAAGTCAGGGGGGCGGAGCTTGCGCCCGGCTCACCTGTCAGCAGGTGGACAGCGGGCGGAGGACATCCTAGACCTCCGTTATCTAATCTGTTGTCTCCTAATGAGTCATTGAGATGTCTGTCCCCTCTGTCTGGGCTGAGGAGGGGCTGTTGAAGTCTTTGTGTCCCTGAGACTAATTACATCGTGGTCGTTTAGTGCGGGACAAGGCCCGGCTTCAGGTGGGGAAAGTGATCTGGCGGGGGGACAGTGTCAGGGCGGCTGCAGAGGGGGCGGAGGCTCTGGTTACCTGTGAATCCCCCCAGTGAAAACAGAGCGGCCTTGTTCTGGTCCTCAGGTAGGAGGAGGGGGAGGAGGGGTGAGGTTGTTTGATCCGGCACATTCCTCCCCTCTCAGGCCGTCTTCTCAGGAGGATTAAAGAAGGAACGCTGAACGTCTCACAGGTTTAAAGCGGCGGCAGATCGCTTGCTGCGCTCCTGGAGATTGGATCGCGAGGACTCAGACAATCGCCTCTCTCAGGACTTATTTTTCTGCTTTTACCTCCCAAGTGATAAAAAGATCTTTTGACACAGTCAGGCCTTCGTCACACAAATGATGAAAAAACATTTGGGCTTTTTAATTTGAACTAGTTAAAATGAGCGTACTGTGTAAAGCGTCTGAACTCTTTACTGTGAATCCTTTCTGCGACGACGACGATGCACACGTCAATATAATAACAGTGAAACATTATATAGCTCCAAGTAGAGAATACACCTGGAGGCCTGTTGCAGTCAGTTGCTGTGTCCTGGGTTTGAATCCTTTGCGTCCTCTGTGTCATTTCATCAGTTGACCAACGACGGCAAACTGCCCACATTATCTAAACAAAGGAATCTGCTGTCAAATACAATCAGTGGAATAGAATCAAAATGTTGAGACACAGAAGGCTGTGGGCTGACAGTGGCTGGCTGCCCTCTGACCTGCTGAAGTGTCCTTGAGCAAGGCACTGAATCCCTGCTGCCTCTGACCTTTAACCTCCCTGAGGGATCAACAAGCTGCCATAACACCAAACATTTCTCTCTGCTGGAATGAAAGGAAACTTATTTCTTCAACTTTTTAAACCTCACTCTTTCAAATCTCTCTTTCACCTTTTCTCATTTTTTATCCAGAAGGCTGCACATACAAGGAAGTAATTTAACTCATCAGTGATTTCATATGTGATGTTTTAAATCCACCATTAACAAACAAGAAGAATTTAACATAAACAATGCCAAGGTCAGTCGCCTTCTTTTGCTTTAACAGAAATCTTAAGTTTGATTGATTGATTTATAAATATATAATAGTTATTCCATATTTCAGCTGCCAACAGTTACAGAGTGACGGTCTGTATTTTCACAAACCCTTAGTGCAAAGCGGAGAGATCATGTGGTAGAAGAGGGAGTACGATTTTTTATTTTGGACATCAGTGTTTACTTTAGTTTTACCTCATTAAAAAAATAATAATGTAAATGCCAGAACAGTGTAAACGATGTTTTCACACAGATGCTGTTTGTTGAGATGATCATTGAAGCTGAATGAACATCCTGCTTTACTGCATGACACCTAAAGAGGTAAAATGTAAGATGTAACTGTCATACTTGAAACATTTCCTTCAGTGTTTGGAGCCAGATTTATTCCTCAGGTCCTGTTATAAATTGTTGCTTTCATCTTTACAGAGAAGAACTGTGAACTTGAAATCAATTAAACTGTGAAATGACCTCCACTGTTGGTTGTAAAAACATTAGAAACTTGGAAAAAGCAGCAAATTAACTGGAAGATGCTCCTGTCATGAGTTTCCTGAACTCTAAAAGGACAGTGTTTTGATTATTCACATTTTGTTATTATCATATGAGTGGTTTTCAACTGTCAACCACATGCATACGTAACACACACACACACACACACACACACACACACAAACCTATTAGGGTTTTTCCTGTCTGTTCTCCCTGGCGTATGCGGCCAGGACTCTGCCTCCTCGTCTCCTCTGAGAGGGAAAATGAATAATTAATTGGTCTAAAGTAGAGGGAAATTATACAACATTATGCCATAGTGTGTCCACTCTAATGGCATGTGGCCCATTTTAATGGCTGGACCAGCCCATGAAGTGCTGCCTCCCTCCCGCAGCCCCCCCAGACTGGCTGTAAACCTGCCGGCGGCCCCAGGCGAGCCATATGCTAGATTTATGGTTCACATTTGTTTCTGCCCGCGGGAGTTTCAGCCGCGGTGCGCTAAGTCTCCCAAACAAGCTGTCCACCGGGGGGCGAGGCACAGAGGACTGTACGGATTCTCAATGGGTACTGTGCTGCACCTGTGTTTACATACACTGAGTCTGAGCGGAGGGTCTAAACACTGTATCTTTGACGGCTGCACTGTTCAGTCCGCTGGAAATATTCTAACAAGTACTGTCTCCTTTTATATGTTTAGAAAAGGGAGTTTAAAATAAAACTTTTGCAGTGAAAAGAGAGAGTGTAGAAGTTAACTCAGTGTTGGAGATGTGACGTTTGATAATCCCCTCAGCTCAGACAGCAGCTACGATGGAGCATTTATACCATCGTCTGAACATTTCTACCTTTAAATCTTTGAGATATAAGCAGCTGATCTCCCACTCGAGGACAATGTCACATTAAGTGGTCCATGAATTTCCCAATATGAACACTGTAAAGTGAACCAAGTTTACCTCTGACTGGTGTTTACTTTACATACAAAATACATGAACAATCATAATTTCACTTTGAATAAAGAGCTTATGAACGATGTGACCAACGTACTGAAGTGCTTTTTGTACAGCGTCATTCAGGCAGTGTGTAGGCTAAGCAGGTCTCATCATTACTATTAGTAGAGGCGGGACTTTGTTATAATGCACTGATGAGGAGAGCAAGCAGATGAAGTTTATTTGCCAATTTTTCTGTCTGGTTTTGTCACTGAGGCAAAAAAAAAAAAAAGTAAAGAAAGAAAATAGAAAAAATAAATCATCTGTGCAGAACATTTCTGGTGTTTTGTCTCCTTTTCCAGCATCCAATCAAATATCATAATTATCCAACTGTAAATTGGAGATAAATTCACTCTGTCACATTGTCACAGAAAACTGATCTAGTTTTGCCTCATTCTTACATCTTCATGGTTCTTTTGAGGAACTTTTCTAAGAGTGTTTCATGAGCACCTCGGGGATTTTGTGACAATGTAAGAGCAGCTTCCAGAACATGAGTGTGAATGGACTGGAGTGGGGATTGTTGGTCAGCTGCTGTTGTGAAGGTCAAGAATAAACTGTCAAGCTCAACTTAAGGTCTGAGGTTTCGGCCTGATGGATGTCTGGAACAATAACACAGAGGACAAACAGTTCCGCCCTTTACTTCACGTGTTCCTGGTACGATCGGACTTCCATGTTCCAGCCCAAAGTGGGAGTTTGATTCCTGAGCTGTGAATTCAGTGGGTCATTGGTTGAGGCTCCTGGTTTAACATGTACAGAAAGTGCTTTCAGCGGTGGTCTCAGCTCAGGTCGGCTCTCTGCTCCTCTTCATTTTTCTCTTCAGAGCGGCAGATCTGCTCAGTCATGAATGAGTTCATTACAGTGAGGATGAAGGCGGAGAGGAGGGGAGGAAGTGAGTGAGTGATTACATGCATCCCACCTTCCTCTCCTGTTCTTCGTGATTAAGATGCATCTGCTGCGTCTGCTCGCGCCCCGACTGCTTTGTGCATTCATCAACATCAGTTTAATGAAGTGATCAGAGGCTGAGATCAGACGCAGCCCAGAAATATTACTCCATTAGCCTTTCCAAGCTTTCTGCAAAACAGGAAACACTGACCCGAGGCATCAGGCTTGTTTTCCCTCACGTTCTATAAAAAAAGAGAAAATAATCAAATAGAAAAAACACTGAAGATGAATATGAAGTATAACTGATTACCTGTCCAGCCTCTCCAAACACAAACCTTTTCTGAATAAAAGGACAATCTTTCATCCCTGCACTTCAAACAGGAGGAGCAGAATACGCCCACGCCACCTCCGCCGCCGCCACCGCCACCGAGCGGCCCCGGCCTCTCTCTCACGGCGATGATGTTAATAAACTGTCAGCATGTGGCACTTTGTAATTGGGTTTGTGCCTTGTTTAACAAAGAGCGATTGGATAGTTAGGAGGGAGAGCAGCAATCTATCCGCCTCTCCCGTGAAATGAGCCGAGTGTCTCATTCATGAATGTGTTATCCCAGAGGAGCGGCGTCTGAGATGTGTCTGTTATCCCTGGTAAATAAACCGAGGCGCTGAGGAACAACTCCCACCCCCCACCCCAACTCCCCACTCCTGACATCATAAAGTCTCTGTAATGCTGTCATAAACATGACACGCCGCACACAGTAACCGTTTGCATCGCTTCGTTCGGAACAAATGAGCCCATGGCACTTATTTATGACGTCTCGTGATTTAGTGACAGCGGTAAACCTGCAGACACCAAACAGGAACTCCAGGTAGGTTACTGAGACGACATGTTACCGACGACACAGGAGCCCACAGCTGGCAGGTCACACAGGCACACTTCCTTCAACTCATTTTGGTTTGGGACCTCCCAGAACAGGAGATGTGCCACCATCATCGTGTATACATGAATCTTCCAGCAGATTTTGTGAGTCTGAAGTAAGAGTCAGCCAGGCTAGCAGCTCTATGAGGCTTTAAGTAGGTACATGCTAACATGTTGATATTAGGCAGGTATTTTGATGACCAGTTCATCATCTTGGTTTTGTGAGTTAGCATGCTAACATTAGCTAATTGGTGCTAACCACAAAGTACCACTGAGGCCTATGGGAATGTCATTAGTTTAAACCAAGGTACCTATTTAATTCATTCAATAGGTCCAGAGATACATTACTCAAATCCACCAAAGTCAGGTGGATTTATCCACTGGGGACCATGAATATCCGTATTCAAAATTTCATGTCCTATCTAAGCTTTTCAGAGATTTCACTCTGTGCACGTCTGTTTTCTTTAATCACTGTATCATTATATTAGAAATGGGAGGCATCATAGCGAGGATCATTACCTCAGGTCACCACTGTTTGTCAGGAAGTTGGTGCTCATTTCACTGGACCTGTCCGGCTCATTCCTGGTGTTCATTACTCAAGCAGGGACACACAACAGCTTGAGACTGTGTGTGTTTGTGTTTCGTGATCTTACCCATTGTAACTTTGGTACATCTATACAAAAGATGTTTCATGTCTAGGTCTAATTCCTGTACACTCTTAAACACCACCACTGGCACCTTCGGAGCTTGATGTTCATCTCAGTCCACAGCAACAACATCATGTAGGTGCTGAGCAGACAACTGGTCATCGTTTTATTCTATAAAAGCAAATCTGACCTGTAGGTGGCACTAGAAAAGATATAATGGGGTCACACATTTCACAGAGATGTTGCTTTTCATTATAATGTTATATAACCAGTAAAGTGTCATTTAGACTAAAATGCTTTTCATGAGGCCAAAAAGGCAGCAATCAAAACATTCATATGCCATTAATACAGTCAACCTGAGAACAAAAGCACATGAATATTACTCCACAAACTCAGCTTTCAGTTCAGTTCTTTAAACTCCACGCTGCAGCTATTTTTAACTCGACATGAACCCGCAAAGAAAATTCTGCCTCCGGCCGTCAACGCTTTAGAACCAGCCCTGTTTGGCTTTAAGTACTATATCATCCAATAAACTGACTGGAGCTCTGACCAGTTCCTTTAGAGTCCAGACTCCAGCAGTCACCCCCCCCCCTCTGGCCACTTCCTGCTGTGATAAAGCCATCAGCCACCAGCTCCTGCCTCACCCCCTGCCACCACCATCACTGCTGGTGAAGACACAACCCGGTGAGGGGTGATGGAAGATGGTTGGCAGAAAGTGACAGCAGAGAAGAGTTTTCCCCCACAGGTGACACCTCAGCCTTGAAGCACTGACGCCTCCTTATCACTGCTGACATGGAAAAACTGCTGACGCTTCCTCCTCACCTGAATCTGCAGTTTTTCAGTATTTATACGCTGACGAGTTCCTCCAAGAATATACTCCGTGGTCGTCAGGGGGAAAAAATAAAACACTGTCCTCATACTTTCTGAATGCAACTTAGGTGCAATAACAGTGGTGTGATTCTTTATGGACGCGGCGTCACCGAGCTGGCATCATGGCTGGTGTCAGGTCA
The DNA here is from genome assembly GCF_001640805.2 of Lates calcarifer. NCBI lineage: Eukaryota > Metazoa > Chordata > Actinopteri > Centropomidae > Lates > Lates calcarifer. Next base: position 25,041,727 of record NC_066840.1, on the reverse strand, counting down.
GTGTCAGGTGGTAGGAGCGATGCCGGGAGGAGGGAGGAGGGGCTTGACAGCTGTCAGTGATAGTTTCCTGTACAGAGCGTAGGTGACAGCCAGCAGAGCCGAGCGGTCTGCAGCAGCTGACAGCCACCAGCTTCTCCGAGGAAAAGAACGAAACGAAGATATTCTGCTGCCAGGCTCGACGAGACGCTCGGCTCACAGCAGCAACGGCCTCGACAACCTCACTGCTGACACCCTGCTGTCTGCAGGTGGAGTGTGTTTCTGCCTGTAATGTGGGGAAGCCCATTTCTGAGGAAAGAATGAATGGATAAAGTTAAGTATGACAGTGCATCATAAATCCAAACTTTAGACATGCAGTTAGGGGATTTAAGCCATGTCACACTTTAGTAGCACATACTAATATTTACTGAATCCACATCTTAACTCCCTAAAAGCTCTGGATTAGACTTTCAATCATCCTGACATCTTAGAATAAACTCACCTTGCTAGAACTGATATGTGGTGTGGTGCTGGGCCTTGGCTTTAGTGTTTATGGGATGACTCAGCGTGTGAAGTGACAGACAGGTGTGTTTGCCCTCGCACATTATCAGAACTCAGATAGGTCAAGCTGCCTGATCGGTCTCCTCCTCCATCAGAGGAAAAATATATTTATTTCTGTCTTTGAGATTTCCAGTCAGACGCAGCACTCCTGATAGTGAGCCTGAGCTCTCCCAGGATTGTTCCCACAGCAATAACAGCACAAAACTAACTTGTTAAAAGTCTCGGCCATCACTCAGCCACGCTGATAGACAAAATCCATCTACAGTAAACACCAAGGGCACCACAAAACGACAGAATGGGTCGGGAAAAGAAACAAATACTGCAGGTTTAACTTTCTCTCAGCTTTTCTGAACAAGATGACACAACATGTCAGAACAGGTAACAATTCCCTTTAAAAATGCTGACCAATTAGAGGCCAGTTGCTCGATCATTGCCCAGTCGGTGTTGGGAGGTCACTCAGTGGTTCTTCAGTGTCTTGTCTGTGTGCTTTTGCTTGATACTAGGGAACTTAACAGAGTCAACAGCTATGCTAGCAGCTCTGTGAGGCTGCTCAGGACAAACAACTTGTGTGATGAATCTAAGTCAAGGCCTGTAAAGAACCGTTTCTCAGATGATTAGTTTTAAGTTTTGATCCCTTTTAGCAATCTTAGAGATTCTGCTGTTTCTGGGTTTTGTTTTTGAGCTAGGCTGACAGACTTCCTGATGCAGATAAGATAGAAAGCTTGGTGTGGACAGGTAGCTGGGGTAGTTTGGACTGTGCTTTGACAGTGCATGGTGCAGCAGCTCAAACAGAAACACACGCTACACACAGACTTCTCTCAGTCAGCCATCCACCTCTCTGTCAGGTGAACTGAATCCTAACACTCCCCCTCAGTCAGAACACACCTGACAAAGTTCCTCTTATATCCCAATCAAGGTGATCGCTCACACCTGGAGGAGGGTGTGGTCAACCTGAGAGGGAAACTGAGGGGTGAGACAGACAGATTTTTATCAGACATCTTAGACATCAGTGTCCTTCTTGTTGTTGTTTTGTTTGTTTTGTTTTTTTTTTAACCACAAAAAAAAAGTCAGTCCACATGTATTTACCGTCGCTGCAGCTCTCTGTGTGTAGTCTTTCTCTCATAATTTCTCCTTGAAGGAGCCTGGAGGGTGGAGTCAGGTCATCAGGTAGATTTGGCTCACCTGGGCTGACTGCCTCCTGCACTGTGCTGAGCAGGTTCAGTTTTATTTACTTATTATATCTGTTTGCTTCATAGACAACACTGATATTGCTTACAGCTGTTCCTCCTACATTTTCACCGTGTTTTTGTGGATTAGTTTCTTTTTTTGTCTGTTTAAAATAAACCTTTCATAAGTTACATCTTATGTGTTGTTGTAAATATGAATGTGATGAGCTTTTCTCAAACTCACATATTTGTAATTTTAGTTGGTCCGACCGTAATGAGAGTTTTAGAAAAAGTATTTTTCTCATGGATTTAGAAAATTCTAATTTAAATTGATGCAGTTTCCCCACAAATGTCTAAATAACAGCATTTAGTTCGTCAGTGTTTCTTGAATTATAATTTGTTCCTGTTTTTTCCATTTATCTTTATAATGATGTTTCTTTCAGCCGGGTGAATACTGAGCAGTTAGCAGAAACTGTGCAGTTACAAATACATTTTACTCTTTCTAGTATAAAACCAGTTTTTCACTCCAGACTAACTTGACTAGACACTGGGTGAGAGGCAGGGTTCACCCTGGACAGATCACCAGTCTATTGCAGACAATCAGTGCATAATAAATCTACTGAAACATATGAGAGACACTAATACAGAGAAGTAATAGAATCACAACTTGCAGGGAAAATTTTGGATGCTCACCAAAGGAACTCTGGCAAAACGTGTCTTAAATGAAACATTGACAAAAACATTAAATAACTTAACCCACCACTTGGCCTTGTGACCCAGCTCCTCTCACCGTGCCTAGGTTCATCCCCGGGCCATCATCCGGCGGCGGCTCCATGGGCCCGGCGGCTCCTGTAGCAGCAGGATGGACGTGGAGCTCATCCAGCTCCATCGCTGCACTAATCCACCATTCTTCCACTGAATGGAGCATTACCATAAACGCTTGGCAGCAGGAGGGGACATTGTATTCCAGAAAATCTGTGAGCCTCTCAAATGTGCATTGTTGAAATTCACCTGTTGCCTGGGAGATGAGAATGGACCATTCCCCGCGGCTGGGTCCATTATGTAATGTACTGGACTTTGGGCTCCTAAAGCTCGGCCCCAGAGGCTCGTCCAGTCAGGCAGGACGTCTCTAAATTGTGGAGACGAGCAGTGCCAGGAAGCACAGGGCTGCTGTGTGCTGGGCTGTTTGGTTTTAATTGAATTGTTGCCTGCGGGCTGCTCACAAATGAGGAAGCTTTGCTGTTGTTTCAGTTGTCTCATTTGAAGGCTTCGACTGGTTTGGATTCTGCTGCTCGGAGTCGACTTCACAAGTTAAATTCACATCCAAAACCTCCCTGCACCTTCTGCAACGCTGACAATATAACAGTGTTTCCCTGCAGGTCAGGGAACAGTCTGTAATCAGTAAATTAATTATGTAATTAGTAAACTCAGGGATGATGCATTGCCTGGATTTTCAGGTCTTTAAATTCCTAAGTAAAAATAATATGCAGATTTCCACTGTTCACGTCCTTTGGACTTTAATGACCCTGTGACCTTCTCTGTGGTGCAGGTTTTCAAACTGTAAGGAGCAATTGTTCTCCTTGTTGATTCAATCACAGCACACAGACATGACACACATAATTTAGATTCAGTGGGACTGACAGTTCTACAGATATCAACATCTTACAAATCAGTGGTAAGAGACATTTCTTTTTAAAGTTTCAAAGTAATCCAGTGTTGTTTGTATGTCAATGGGTAACTTGCAAGACAGGAAATGCCAATAGATAATTCAGCAACTTTTAATGGTGACAAAATATTGAATTCAGATTTTGTGACATATATTTTGTATTAAATGTTTTTTTCTCATTGTTACAGCTGCACATTTTGGCCAGGTCAATCCTGAAAAAAGTCGTTAAGTAGTTTTTGTGCCTAATAGAAATAATCATATGAATAAGTTTGTTGTTCATTTTGGAGGACGATGACAAACAGTGTCACTTAACCTTAAACATCTCATCAGTTGCAGGTCAAAGTGCCAGATGTGCTGATAAGAAGGCAAAACATCTGTCAAGAGTCAAAAACAGCTGTAAAACCACATCGACAGCTGGTCAATTTTAATATGTCGTAAAAGGAAAATAATGCACAAAGAAAAAAGGAGACAATGATCATAAACCAGCGAAAACAATGTGGGACTGAAAACACAATGAAAAGCCTACAAACATATTAGACATATTACATATTATCCTCTGTATTACCATGGTCTGTAAAGCTTGTTCAGGTTCACAGACATTAGAAAATCAAGAAGAAAAGTTAATCTTTAAAACTATAAAATTCATTCGCATTCAGTTAGCAGCAGAGCACGTCTTCCCTCCACTGAAGATCATGAATTCAAACTTTGAGACTAATGAGAAAAGGAGTGAGACTGAGTCTCCTCGGTACCGATGAACCCCAAAGTCTTCACTTCAAAACCCTCACATGAGACGAGAGTGGGAAAGCAGAAGAGAGTTTTGTTCCAGAAAGCAGCTCCGGTGTCTCTGAAGTGTCAGGGGCCACGGCTATCTTTTTGTTAAAGCACTCCATCAAATAATCCGTTCCTCTCCTTTCATGTTTTCACTGTGGAAGGAGAAGCGATGAAACAGAAAGTCAGGGATAAATCAGCGCTCGTTCTCTTGGCCGTATGTGTCTGCATCTGCCCACAAGATGAAATCCTTTTTATCACAATTTAGGGGGCGAGCGGTGCAGTTATGAGAATTATAGCAGCACTTCATGTAGACGCGTCGTTACTCAAAAGCAGCGGGAAGGCCTCCAAGTAGGTCCATCTTTTATACACAGAGGGGAAATTGCATATTGATTGCAATCTGTGCGTGTTTGTGAGCGTGTGTTTACTGGCATGTGTGTAGAGGAGTGTGTGTGTGTGTGAGTGTGTGTGTGTTTCCAGTGTCAGAGCGTGCTGCTAGGTTTGATGACAAGCCAAAAAAAAGAGTGAGAAGGAGCAAGAGGATGGGAGAGAGACAGACTGACAGGAAAAGAGAAAGCAAAACATAAAGACAGAAAAAGACAAAGAGAAAATATACAGGAAGTGTGTGTGGACATGCTTTGACTGCTTGAAGATGCAGGTTTTTAGAAATGCCTCTGGTAGATTTCATTGTGGCCTAAAAGTGGAAAGTCTGGACATATTCTTATCCAGTCGACATCGGAGGCAAACAAAGAGTAAACAAAGAGACAGGGCAAAGAGAGAATTAACTTCAGCTTCAGGTCTGGACCAGATGAAAGTTGACAGTCAACGAAAAGTGGTGAAATTCAACCCAAGGCGAGACAGAGACAGAGCAGCAGACAAGCCCATCATAAGATGGTGACGCTGGAAGCTTCGTGGCATATTGACAACTTCTGGGGCCATTTGGCGAGCTACTTAACCACTGGCTGCTGTCCGACCGCTGACTGCAGGCGATGCTGCATCTGCTTCTTGGAGCAGTTTATCCTCCAGCACAGTCAGTTTGCTATTGGTCAACAACAGCACAAAGTCTACAGTCAGAGTTGAACTCAAAATGAAAACTCCACTGATCACTGGGCTCCCACTGAAATAAACTGATTGCCATCTGAAATGTTGCTGTTATACAAGCTCTGGCTGTACACTTAGGGAGAGAGACAAAGACTAGCAGGCAGGGGAAAAGAGAAAAGGAGAGAGAGAGAGGGAGAGACAAAGTGAGATGCAGAGCGAGACAGGGAGGATGGATGATGGAGAGGTGGAGTGGTTTGAGGGGGTGGAGGAGTGGAGGAGTCTGTTTTCACTCTAATCTGTTTACTTTGCAATTTGTGTTTTCAGAGCGAGTCCATTCATTCTGCTTAACCTGACACTTCACTCACCGACAGGAAGAGAGAGAGTGTGTGTGTGTGTGTGTGTGTGTGTGAGAGCGAGCGATAGAGAGGGACGAATCTCATTTATGCTCCCCTTTTATTGAGATGTGTGTGCCTGCATCTATTTACATGTGTGGGTGTGTGTGAAAGCTCATTTACATCCTTTCTTATTGTAATTGTGTGTTTGTTTTTATATGCCTGTGTATGTGTGTGTGTGTGTGTGTGACACCTCATCTGCATCTTGTCTTATTGTGATTGCATGTGCCTTTGTGTGTGTGTGTAAATACACACAGGTTTGCTGAAGCGTTTGTGTTTTCTGTGTCATGTGAGCGTCCATTAGCAGTGCAGGGCTGGACTGTAATTATTCAGCAGTGCAGCCATTAGCTGAAGTAACAAACAACAGTCAGTGCTTTGTATTCTACTTCCTGTTTCTCTCTGTGTTCGGAAATCATTCATTCACTCTTCAGTACTCATTGTAAACGCAGCTCTGTGTAGATGACTACACATAATATTCATTACAGCCACTTTTCAATCTGAGTAGTCAGCTCTCTTTTTTTTCTACGATGCATTGTGGACTGTACAGAGTGTAGAGAATGATTTCAGACATTTTCTTCACGGTTTGTTTCCTTGTTGTCAGCAGAATGGGAATAATGGAACAACCAGCTACAAATTTAACCAGGTTAAAATATATCATACCTTGAAATAAGATAAAAGTATTCATATAAATAAAGTTAAAAATGAATCATGAATGGTTTTTAAAAACTAGTTCAAAAAAGAGTTAAAAGGTACATTGCAGTAAATCAGTTTAAAAGGTTCAGATGTAAAGTTATAAATATCCAGTTTTATTGTGAAGGGTTCAAGATTTTAACAGGAAGTGGTGTTTCAGAAACAGGAAGTGAAGGTAGCACACTTTGATTTTGTTGATCTGAGACTGAAACGGTCAAATAGTTTTCATCACGAGTGTTGCGTCAGTAATTTGCTGGTTGTGTTGGTAGTGTTCACTGCAATATGTTCGTTGCTTAACTGTTTATTACAGAGTGTAGATTTATTAGAGGATAAGTCTAGTTTAGCCAGATTCAGTTTAGTGGTGGGGGTTGGGGTTAGGGTGTTGCAGTCAGATTTGAATTAAGGGACTCAAGACAATTAAATGACGTGTTAATAAAAGAGAATTATGACACCTTATTTGCCCAGTATTTGTGTAGTATTTGTCTGTATTTGTCCATTGTTGTATCAGCAGTTCCTGAAAGGTTTTATCAGCGTTATGTCTCTGTACGTTGGCTGAAACCATCCCAGCTGATTTTCTGTAGTTTCCAACTGACTAATTTGAAAGTGAGTTCCTGAAAAGGCTCTTAGATATGGACACTGCAGTTACTTTATGATGTTAATAGGTTAATATGCCCCTAGAAAACACTTTGCATCCTCAGCTGTTGCTAATAATATTAAATGGTAAAAACCGTTTACCGTAACAAAATGTAGTTTGGGAAAGGTGAGCTCTACTCTAGAAGTCTATTAGAACTCCTAAAAGTTCTAATGTTCAGTTTTGTTGAAGCTGTAAAGGCTGTGGTTTGTGTTGCTGTAGATGTTTATTTTATACTGGACAGGACACCAGGACCAGGACCAGGACACATCCAAAGCCGAAGCCGACAAACATATTAATTCATTGCTGTTTTAAGATTTCAAATGGCAACACAAAAAATAGAATATCACCAGCCGTACCTTTTATTTCATATTGTCCACAGTTAGATTGTTTTGAGCAAATAAACGCTGCAGGTATCAGCCGCTCCTCTGACAGAGTCTCCCTGTAGAAATGGAGGTGAAAAGCATGTTGTAATAACAAAGCAACCTATTTAACTCGGAGCAATAAAATGAGCAGTAATAACTTTTCTTGAGGTAAACAATCATATATTTTTCAATGTGGAAATGTTTGAACAAGCTTGTCTTGGCCTGAACTCCCCTTGAACCTCTCAGGGTATATATATTTAATGCTATGGCCAGGCCGGACCTGCCTGTTTCTCAGAGTTTCAGGGGTACAGTAGACAACAGGACGCTCGCTCAGGGCAATGGACGTGTTGAGGAGCTGTAATCCGAACACTCGCTGCTGCAGGAATCAAAGGAAACCTGGGGGGAGACGAGACAAGGTGAAGGACACTGCAGAAACAGATCTACCTCACCACAAAAAGAGAAAAAAGAGAAACTGCTGTTCTTTGAAAGCAGTGAGCGCTGTCAAAACAGAGGCTGGTCAAACAGCTGCTTTGTCAACAGCCATTGTAGAGCGGAGCATCTTTCTGTCGAACATCAGTCAGAGCACCGAGGATAAACTTTAGCGAGATGCACGCTCGTGCTCGGTGTTACCTGTGTGCAGCTCAGAGGCTCTGACAGTCTCTGCTCTCTGCACTTCACTCCGGTCCTCCTCACACTTCTCTTTCACTATGAGACGACGGTTTGTTATATTGAGCGTGTCAACGCTGAAGAGAAAACCTTGAATTTTCTTTTTTTTTGATCAGGTGAAGGGGGAGCATGTTGAAGCTTCACAGCAGTGCATGACGGGCCTTGGTAAAAGTACAGAAGCACAGTCGAGCTCTCTGCTGTTCGTGTGGTTTGCAGTCTGAACAGATTAAGTTCAGATCATCCAGCATATCTTCATCTCTCACTGACGTGCTGGATCATTTCAGTGTTAAAAAAAAACAAAAGTGACTGTTAATAACAATTTAAAAACAATTATTCCCACCACAGATTTTTTACTATTGTTTCATTTCATTTTCACTGTTTTTTTTACAGTATGAGTTGACACAAGCAATATTACTGTTGTCACTACAAAAAACTCTCCATCTCATCTCTGTGAGTGCTGAGAAAAGTTCAGGCTGCTCTGTGCAGGTTTATTGTGAGTCTGCTGGGCTGTATAGGAACCATGAAAACTCCTGAGTGTGTTGAAGAGTTTCTTCTTGCTGCAGGGAAAGTGTCAGACAACAAGTACGTCAGTGGGACTGGAACAGCTTGATATCCAGACTCAAAGGACTGAACTGTCACCTCTGGAGAGAAATGTTGACGTGGGCAGTTTGAGAGGTGCAGCAGGTGAAGGATTCAAACATCTGTCAGGACCGACTGGCAGCTGGACTCATATTTATTTACTCCGACTTTTAACACAGGAGTTTGTCTCAGAGCGCTACGAAGAAGAAAACATAAAAAAGTACTTGCAACTTTTCACTTAATTGTCCCCATTTCAGGCGATTCATTTTGCATCAGTGGTTTCATTACACAGAAGTAAATTCACGAATGAGCTCATAAATACAACAGACAGGCTTCTTACTAATCAGTTTACTGTTCGCTTCAGACGAACTGCTCAACAAGCAGAGTTCAAACTCAGATGAAGGCTTCTTGAGTTTATTTGTACCACAGTAACACTCAGGATAAAATGTTCAATGGGTTTTATACCAAGATAAAAGGGCCACTTCACCAAATTTACATGTCACGTTGGGTATTTCTCAGTCTCTGAAAACACTTGTAAAATGTCATCTGTGCTCTGGAGAGTTTTGTCAAGTCTGATAAAAGCTAAGAGACGACAGATTCATAACAGACAGCCTGTGCTACAAACTCAGACTGAGGAGTTTTGAAAGACAACATTGATCAGACAGGGAAGGTCCAAAGACAGGCACTATCAGATTCCATCAGTTTATGGAGCTTGACCCATACAAGGGGGAAGAGTCAAGACCTTTCTTTAAATCTGTCTCTGACAAGTCCGACTTTATGGAAGTGGGATGGTATCACTGAAGTCTTCTTGTAAGGGTTTTACATGTGTTGTTCAGTGTGGTAAACAGGTAAACAAGCTCAAACTCCTGGCTTTTTTTGCAGTAAGAGGTGGTCTAAACAGGCAAGAATACAAGTGAAATGCATGTTAGAGTGAATACTAAAATTGCACTGTGCACCTGGTTATCATAAACATGGCCCAGCGTGCACCACTCCACCACTACTACACAAACAGTGTGGAAATTACTGAACATGGAAAGGACCAAAAATAAACCAGGAACAGAAAAATGTGACGCAACAACAACAATGGCTGCTTATCTACCATGTACCTCCTACACCTTGCAACTGGTGTGTGTGTGTGTGTACGTGCAAGGTTACTTTATATACATACAGCAGGTGCTGGTTTCTGTTATGGTACCAGAGGTCCAGCTGCTCCTCTCCTGTCTGTCTGCAGTCTCTTGGATGAGGCTGTTGTTAGTGTCGGGTGAGAAAAGCGTGTGTTTGACACAGCGAAAAATGATTAGCAGAACTAATAATGGTTCAAGCACTAAATATATTTGCAGAGAAATAAATGTTTAATTAATTAACTTTTTAAATTCTTTTCAACATGAGCTCAATGTTTGAAAATGGTTGAAGGGGCCGTTCTGGTGTCTGTGGGGCCCTGACAGAGTGTATACTTTGCTTTGGCCACCTCTGCATGCATAAAGTGAATAAATAAACGTGTGTTTACATGTCCACTGAAATTCAAATATTATATCCCCCTGAACTCTCTCTGTAAAGTTCCTCTGTGGATCTGATATCAGCCTCCGATCTCAGGTTGTCCTTTTACCGAGCCGGCCGGCAAAATGTCAGCCTGGCCAGATTGGACTGCTTTTATTTAAACCATAAAATTTATGTTTTTCACTTTCACTCCAATCTGCGAGCTCACATCACTCCAGCAGACATCCTGGTATTTTTTTTTCTTGAGTGTCAGGTGGACACTGGGGAAAAGGCCGTTGAGAGGCTGAAAGAATCTGTGGCCTTGAGCCAGAGAGTCAGCAGCAACAACAGCATCTGATTGGCTGGCAGCCGCGTCCCCCAGCCGCCATGCTTATCCACGCTCATGAAGGGAGGAAAACACCCCCCCACCCCTCCAACGCCGCGCTGTGACAGGCTTAACGGTGATATGAGGGGATGTGTTATCTGCTGACTTCCAAATTCATAAATCTTTGAGATCAGACCAAATTGAAGCGGCTTGAAAAGCTCGGAGGGGAGATTGACACGTCTGAGTGGCTCTGTGGGCGCACCGCTGCAAACTGCATGCTAATGCACCATCATGCATATGTTTGTATGTGTGTGTGTGTCTTCATAACTTGTATGCATTGTGTTTCATACTACCTACGTTTACATGCATATGTATTAGAGTTAACGCTGTACACATACACACAGCAGATACACTGTGGAAAAATCACACCTTGATGTGAATGTTTTCCCTCTTGGCAGAGGAGATTCCGGACTAACGGAATGATTTCTCTTGTCCTTGGTTTGTCAGAAATAACAGATACAAGAAGTGAACCGAGTTCTTAACACTCTTTTTCTACACTTGGGAACTTTTTTTTTTGATCTCAGCTACAGGACATGACATGTTTTTTGAGGCTTTTAGCCGCGTGGGTTGTTTGTAAGACTCGGCATCATTTCAGATTTTTCAACACCGGAGCAACGGTTAGTTCAGTTTTGGTTCCACAAGACTGGTTTGTCAGTGCCTCGCACTGAGAATACAGAAATGTTTCTTCATAAAGCCCCTTTTTCCTTTAACAAAATCACTCAAACTTTTTAGTAGTAATATAATTTTTACTGGAAACTTCATATGTGATTGTAGGTGACTGCAGATGCCACTGAGAAACAGTGACTGGTTAGGACTGGGGCTGAATAGTGGGAATTAGGAGCGTCATGTTGCTGCAACCCAGGATTTTTAGCATGTATGTGCTAATTGATGTACTGAATGCCATCATATGTACTGAAACAAAGACGCTTTCCACAAACCCTATCACAGCTGTCATAGCTACTAAACTGTGAATTTATGGCAAGAAATCACAGGTTTCAGGAAAAGAAATAATGTTTAAAATACAAGAAAACATCAGCCTGGTTAAAGTCCCGAGTTTTTGCAGTGCATGTGTGTGTGTGATTTTAGGTGCGTCAAGGCCGCGGCGTGTTGGGTGAAGATTGAGTCTGAGATGGAGTGTGAGATCTGAGCGCTCTCTGCCTCCAGATAAAAACACCCTCTCCCTCTCTCTGTCTCTCTCTAATTCATTTTCCTTCTTCTGATTTATCTTGTTTTCCTCCGTCTTGTCTGCTCATGCCCAGATAAAATCCCCCAAATTGCATCACCCGCCCCTCTGTAACTCTGTTGCCTCTGTTTCAGGCCACAGTGTAGTGCAACAAAAATAATAATGCATCTGGTATCTCTGAGATTTGAGTTATAACACCATTTATACAGCCGACAACTCTTTTGATGTAATTATTTTGTGTGTCGGTGCCGAGGCGTCCAGAGATGATACAAATATCAGAGAGGACTTCAGCGGCCAACAACATGGCAGCAGACAGCAGCAAAGTGCGGAGAGTTCCCTCAACAAAGTCACAACTTTGTAAGAGTTTTAAAACTTACTGCACCAAGAACAGTGGTCCAGTCTGTTCTGGTTTCTGACCAATCAAGTCTCAAACAACTGCTGCATTTTCTTCTCTTAAAGTCATAAATGTTGGTGTATGCTAACACCAACATACTGTTGCATTATCCTTATTAAAATGCTAAATTAGCCATTAGCAGCACCTGCTGGGTATGGATGTATAATGGGTGAATTACTTTGATACTGAAGAAAACTTAAAAACCTGGTGATTCTTAGGCAAGTGTAGCAAAACATACACAACTACAGAAATATAAAGATGAACCAGGAAGAATCAAATGGCAGCTTCACATTAAAAGCTTGATTTGCTTCCTGCGTTTGTTGCTTCAGACGGGACGTTTCTTTAAGCCCATTAATTTGCGGTGTCTCTTTTCTTTGGCCTGTTCTTCTGAAAACATGCTTCTGCTCCTCCGTCCACTCTGTTTCTTTTCATCTTCATTAAAGACTTTTAATAACCTCTTTAACACCTCGGGGATCCATCACAGAAGGGTTTGGAAAGAGATTCACAGACTGAAGTGGAGTGTGTTTGCAGTAGATTTGCTGTTAATTGGCTTCATAATCAGATGAATCTATTTGTTTTCACTTCATTACTCAGTCTGACTTTGTTTTCATGTTCGTTCCTTTCTGGTCAGGAGAAGAGGTTCTTTGCTGTAGCCAGTCGACAGTGAGTGACGTAGTGTTCTGTCATTTTCTATTGATACAGAAGCTGTTAACATTTGTTGTGTCATTCATTTATTTCCCCTAAGTTGCTTTGCAACAGTTTGTACAGCTGCGTCCATCTCAGCCACTCTCTGCTGTTTCTGACACAGGAAGATGTAACGCTGTTGTTACGATCCCTGAAAACAGCCGTCATTGGAAAAATAAAATCAGAAATATCAGTGGTCAGTGTTAGTGACTCAGAGGTTTGGATCCATGTTAAGTCAGTGACAGTGAGTCGTCTCACTATTCTGCAGAAAATAAGAGATTTCACACAATTAACCTGGTTTTGCCACAGACTCGACAACTCCAATGCAGAGCAAACTCTCCCCATTAAAACTTTCTGTAATTTGTATTTTGAGCATATAACAAGATCATCAAAATCTCTGGAGCATAAAGATGGTGGCTAGTTTGTTTTTTTTTACCGTGAGGCTGGGTTCTTCAGTTTACTGTGATTTATTTCAGACATGGAAAAATCCTTCTCACTGGATATTTCCTCTCACAGATCTATGAGCACATCAGCAGTCAGCTGTCTGTCACCTAGTCTGTGGGCTGTGTTCCACTGCACCTTCCAGCAGAGACATGAAATGATGCAAAGTATCCGATTAGTCATCCTTTGCAGCAGGTTGTCTTGGCGTCTCAGGGCCTGAAAATCCTCGTCTGCTCCTCAGAGGTGTAATCAGTCTTCAGGTGCAGCTCAGTTAATCCTGATCAAACCTTTCATTAAACTCAACAACTTGTGTTTCACATGAGAGGAAGGAAACTGTACTTTTCCTCAGCAATTTGAAAAAAATCTCTGTCGTGGAGAGCCATCATCGCGGGGCGATGCGTGTGTTGATTGACACATCCAAATGAATGAACAGTCTATTGAGAGGTCTGTGGTATATCTTTTTCACATCATTACTGAGAACATCAGTAATTTCCATCATGAATACTGCGGCGTCCCCTGACAGGCTCTCATCGTGCTCCGACATCCATCGGGGGAAATGATGGTATTAGACGGGAGGCAGGCTCTTGGGGTGAGGCTTCGTGATGAAGGGGGGGAGGGAGGGTAGAGCTAATTACCCTTTTATTACTGGGGACTGAACCCCCGTCCCAGGAGGCCTCGCCTGGCCCTATTTGAGACGAGGAGGATCCGGCACGCCACATTACCTCACTGGCTCAGTCTTCTCTCTGTGATGCCTGTCACATTAAGAGCTGTGTGTGTGTACTGACTGTCAGTTTCTCTCAGAGTTGTTTTTTTTAATGCATTCATTTAGGGGCCTCCCGTTCACCTGCAGCACCACACCTCCAAATGGTCGGCCATGTTACTGTGGTGTACAGCGGGTAGGCAGCTGTGGACACTGGTAAGATTGATTGATTGTTTATTTCCATGCACAGTATGAGCAGCCCACAGACACAAAATACAGACTAACAATGGTGAAACAAACCTGCTGCAGTAAACAAATGTTAGCTGAGAGAAATGTCTGCACACCAGAATGTATGGCTGTGGATCCAGGGCTGCAGCCATTCAGGTAAGAAGGTAAAGGACTTTCTAAAATGATCAGTAACCCACATATGTTTACACACACACACACACACACACACAAAAAAACAAAACAAAAACAAAAACAAAATAAAAATGCATCTGTATATAATTGCATTTAACCATAATCTATTAAGAATCTAGAAGGTGTGTTGGCAATTCATAATAATAAAATTAATTAACAAGTAATTTTTTTCATTGAATGAAAATCTGAAGTAGCTGATTCTTCTCTGACTGATGGAGAATTTTTTCAACATACTCGACTATAAAACATGAGATTGTGTTTGTTTCTTCAGGAAACACTGAAGTTCCTGTTTTTGTGGCTAATGGAGACGTACCTCCACAGAACGGCAGAAGGATCTCTGATGTTTGGTCAGAATCTGCTGAATATGAATGTTTCCTGTGTTATATTTATATTTGATGCAGCAGTAAATTCTTCATTCAGATGAAGGATTGTTGCTGTTGGCTGGTATCTCCACAACAGCTGCCGCCTCCCGGGCTTTTCTTGGCACAGTGGCGCCCGAGGCTTACTGAGAGAAAATAATGTGACAAAACAAAAAGCATCTGACCGGTGAGAGTCCTCTGGGCTGAAACACATCACTGCTGAGTGATGCAGGAGGATGATGGCTGCAGTCAGTCAGACAGAAAGCAGGTGAACTGCATTACACACTGAAACGTCCCTGTGCAAAAAAAAAAGGGTAAACAAAAGAAAACCATCTGACCTCAAAGTGAAGTTAAAGTCCAAGGAGCCGTAGGGAGAAACACTAAGTGTTGTTGACAAGAAAACATCTAGTAAGCACATTCTGTCCATCCAACAAGGCAGCATAATCCTGAGAGAGAGATTTATTACAATTTAATCCAAAATATAATCTGAATCAAACCCAAACAATCACAGGCACGACGACAACTGTTTGACAGCTCTGAAGGCTACAGACGCTGTGTT
This sequence comes from Lates calcarifer, assembly GCF_001640805.2. Classification (NCBI taxonomy): domain Eukaryota; kingdom Metazoa; phylum Chordata; class Actinopteri; family Centropomidae; genus Lates; species Lates calcarifer. The sequence goes on along the minus strand of NC_066840.1, from coordinate 25,026,625 downwards.
GTCTTGTCTTCTAGTTTCTGACTCCAAGACATTCTGGATGGATGGATTTAGTTTAAAAAAGCTCAGATGACATTTTGCTGAATGGATGGTTTTGTTTTTATCCTTTGGGAATTAACAATAGAACAACTGACAATTGTCTTCAGGGAAACATATTCACATACAAAACTTACAGAAGATTTGATATCCAGTAATTGTGTGATGTCTTATTTTACATTGCATCTAATAAATATTATTATTTAACAGCTTTATTTTGTATGCAGTCCCATGCCTGTACTCTGATATTCTGCAATTTTGCATTATTCAGAAAAGATGTTGAAAAAAACATGTGTACAGTTAACGTGCTGGGAGCAGGTTTTAAGGTGTACTGAACGTGAAGTAGTGGAAAGCTTGTTGGTGGTGCAGTCATCTTCAGGGAACATGTTCATCTGTGTGAGATTTCACAACAATCCACATCACACTGAAGGAGAGATTTCACTCTGTCTGACGCTATCATCAGTAAATCTGCTAACGTGGCTAAAAAGTGTATTTAAAAAATGAAGAGAAGATGTTCTGCCCTCAGTCTGACCTGAGTGAAGCTAGTCAGTTGTGACTGTACAGAGCCAGAATCTTAAAGACTGTAACCCAGACACTTTATTCACTCTAACTTTGTCACCACACAGCTAACTATGCAAAATCTGGAACATGTTTAGCTGCTAACAAGGCTGCATCTTGTCCAACTGTGTCACTCTGGAGCCAAAGCCCCTAATAACAGTTTTTTGTTGTTGTTTTTTTTTTTTTTTCAGCTCCAACACAATTCTTCCTACACTTTGTGTTGCACAGAGCGGTGCGAGCATGGTGTTGATGCTGTAGTACACGGCCCAGTCCTGATTCAACCCCCTCATTAACGAACAGAAACACCATCCGTGGGGCTTGGCTGTCACTGCTCACATTATAAGTTCATAAGCCCATCTCTAATTCATGGAGGGGAGATTACTGTGTGTACACTGTTGTGTGTTTGGGATGAGTTTCAAAGGGGAGCTTGCTGGTTGATTTCGTGCTTTCCGTTTCAGATGGGTTAATGAGTCAGACTCGGAGAGACAGCCAGAGTACGACGCTCATGTTCGTGTAGCTGGAAGCTTCCAGGAGAAGCTAATTTATTCTGTTATATCTCATTTCTATGTAAACAGTGGGTATTGTCATCAACATTCTGCCTGTATACTTCTTTGAGGTTGAACACATTCACATTTTTCCTCTGGGTATTTTGGTGTTGTAATTATTAGTAGTAGTATTTGGTGATTGCTGACCAGTCAGAACAAACGCAGCTCTGTCTGAGTGGGATTCATCTTGTACGACAGTTTTGGTTAATTTCATTCGCAGTAATTTTAATGAAGCATCTTTTGGGATTTGCACTCATAATTAATAGCAGTGCTTGTTAAAACTCTGTCACTGTGTACTTTCCTCTACCTAACATGCTCAGTGCCAATGCCACAATATGCTTTTTGGAAACGTGCTGTCATGTGACCGAGGGTTTGCTGTGTACTTGTTTTGCAGGGTTCTGCAGGTGTTATGGTGTCAGCTGTATGTGAAGGGAAGTGATCCTCATTAGTGGTTCATTGAAGTCAGTCATTTCCTTTGAAAACAAATGTATTTGATTTTGTGTGTGTATGTGCAGAATCATATACACACACCATTCAAGAGACACATAAAATATAAAGTATCTTTAATAACTAAAGAGTAAAAACAATGTGAGTAAAACTTCAGTCTGTATACATTTTAATGCAGATAGTTCTTGTGTTAGGTATTATGTCAAGCAACTCTACATCGTTTCGAATGCTTAGTCCCAATTTCATATTTACATACTACGCAGTGCAGCATTATATTATTACACTCTATGCTGATTTTCACAGTGAACGGTTTTTGTACACTGCTCCAGGCAGTTAAACACACAGGATCCACGCAAACCTCCAGGAACAGCACAGGACAATAAGATGATTGAGGCACAGCGGTGCCACTCGGTACTACAGGATCACATTATGCACACTGCCCCAGAAAGACTTTTCCACCAAAAGCAGCCAGAACAGAAGAAATGTTTGTGTGTGTTACTGAAATAGATTGATCAAACAATGTTCTGCTGTTAAACCTTGGGTCCTTCATTCATCTGGATGTTGACACATACTACCCACCTAAGCATTGTTGCAGACCAAGCACACGGAGGGCAACAACACTCCCCAATGTCAGGGGCAGAAATGCTCCCAGACACGACAAGAGCTCAAGGTGACCTGCCTCCAGACTCCCAGATCCCAATCTGATCCAGCATCTGTGGATGATTCCAGGAACACGACAAAGAGCTCAAGGTGTTGACCTGGCCTCCAGACTCCCCCAGATCCCAATCTGATCCACAGGCATCTAGTGGGTGATAGATCCAGAACAAGCCAGATGCTATGGAAGGCCAGGACCGCAACCATGTCAATTGGACTCCAGTGGAATCCACAGGACGTCCTGAAATTTTCAGTGTAACACACCTAAACACACATGCATCACTGCCACATGAATGAAGACAGTGACTAAAACAGAGACAAATGAACAAACTGCATCCTTTAATGAGTAAAGACTGAACTTTATCTTCGACTTTAGTAACAGAACAATCCGATCGTTTCTGAGCTGGACACACAGAGATGAAACTGATATCGATCTTCTCATCTGACTCGGGGCAGGACAACAAACAACAACATTTCCCAAAATGTCAGTGTGCTCCTTTAATTAGGCATTTGTACCCTATTGGAATACAAAAGCGTGCGGTGAACAGCTCTGGCGTATTGATGCTGATCATGATGTACAGTCAGACACCTTCGCCTGGACATGATGGCTGTGAACGCTCAGCCTGATGTGAAATTGAGCCCCTCTGGCAGCCATCTGCTGCAGAAAATACCTGATCCTCATAAACAAACACAGTCTGCCTTCGCCTCGCCGTGCCTGCTTCAGGCCTGTATTCACACACCAATCAATGAGGGGATCCCACACACTCATATATAGGCTGTGAAAATTGGCTTTCTTCTCCTCCAGAAGATTCTGGTGATTACCTATATAGTGCTGTTGATTGGAGATTGATCGCAGGTTGAAATTAAACAGCAGTGGGTCCACTTTTTTGTGATTTGTGCCAGACTGCATGCACTGATAGAGTATGATGGGTAGAAGAGGAGGAGGAGGGGAAAGATGGAGGAGCTGATAGCTGAGGGCACGCTCCAAAAAATCTCCATCTTAACAAGTCATTTAGTTTGTTATGAAGTCCTAAATATCTCATTTTCTTAAAACAAGTGGAGAAATCAGCTGATGGTCTGAGACTGTTTCATCTGTTTTCAACTGAAATCCACTAAAGACTTTTTCAATAATCTGCTGTCAGTTTCTTTCAGTTGATGCGCCATAAACCCTCTTCAAATGTAACGTGTCGAGTCACATTGTGAGAATCAAAATGTTCAAACTGTTCACCTGTGATCCACTATCAAAACCAACAGCTGTCAGATTAACAGAAAGTCTCTCCTGCTACAGAGTAAATCATCAACAAGCAGCTTCACTGAAATCATTTACAGAGGGTCAGAGAGACAAATATCACCTCAGATCACTTTAATTACCACACAACCAAGAACAGTTAAAAAGCTACAGTGTTCTTATAATCATGTCATTTATTTCCAGACAGCCTGAGACAGTTAAGTTGGAGATCTAGCTGTGGTTGTGACCTTTAACCCCAAAGTTCCTGGATGTTCAGTCTTGGTTGAAATGTCATTACTACAAATTTCTGATATCACTTAGAGTTAATGCAGTTGATCAATCATTAACAATCAATAAACCTGTTAGAGTCATTCATACAAATTAATGTTTTGCTTTTTAATTAAAAATGATGAATAGTTTGTTACTTTTTTCATATACTCTCACATTACTGTGTGTGCCACTGGCTTTAATTAGAATGATATGAAATTCAATCTGCAGACTTTTAATATGTGTGTAATCCATCACATACACAGAGGCAGAGTTACTACACAAATCAATCACAGGTCCCAGAACATGAACATGTCCATCATTTGACAGACATCGTTTCTTGTTGAAGGACAATACTGAGCATAATGCCTGCTTCATTTTTTGCAGTGTGCACTTGTCCATCTCAGAAAAGTATAAAAATAAAGCAGTAGAAGAAGAAGTTTCTGGACTCCGTTATCTCTCTCGGTGATGAGCTGTGACTTTGGAACGTGAATGCGAGACGAGCGAGGTCACAGCCGCCGGGGAAAGAACATTTTCATTGTACCCCCAGAAGCAATTGTATTCAGTGCAGAGTTAGAGAGCTTTTTTTGTAAGAAAAATGTTCTGAAGTGCTCTTTGAAAGACGGCCGGCTCCCCCTTTCATTACTTGCAGTATCTAAAGCAGAGAGAGATACCGCCATGTTAGCAGGAGGCTGACTGAGAGCTAAGTGCCCCAACTCTGACAGCTCTGCACAAATGCATATCAGCCAGAGCCGAGATGGGAACTACAGAGAGGTTTAACTCATAAAACATTTAAGGGCCTGCCTCATATTGCACTTAGAAAGTATTTAGAGCCATATACACAGAGAAAGATAATGAGACTGAAAATGTGGCCCCATGTGAACCCGGAATGAAAGTGTGGATGAATTAACACAGAAAACCTTAAAGACACTTGGTGCTCCTATTTAAGAATTTGCATATGATACCCTCCTGGCTGAGGGCGCTTTAATCAATATCTCTGAACACCAGCAAAATCTAAAGAAACCACAAAAGCTCGAGCAGAAAACGGGACGCTCACGGCAAGAGCCGCTCAATATACAAGCAGAGGGATGTGCTGCCTTCATAGGCTCATGTTTGGAGTTTTTACGCCCAAATAAACTCAATTTTACAACAGCGCTAACCTGATCTGAACCAGAAAATGGACCCATACGCCCGGAAAATCTCTCAGCAGGCTCTCACTGTCATTTCTCCCAGTCAGCCTCAGTGGAGCTCTACAGTACAGGGAAAACAACAGATTCCTGCACACTGCACAGACTTGTTTCATCCACAGCAAACAAGGATAGAAACACAACAAGAATAAACTTTATTCATGCAGAATCTGGGCTTATTGTCTCCTTTAACCCCATAAAACTTCAAAATTCGTTTCCAAATTCTCTCACAGTATCACATATGTTTTATCAGTTCTTCCAAGCTATATGATGTTTTCACTGCATGAGTGAGAATCAAACCCAGTGTATGTGTTTATGGCTGCACCACTGCATCAGATGAAAATAGTCTGCTGCCTTGTGCTTGATTCTAGTCCTCATCCTCTGAAACATTTGTATCCTCAGCCAGATTTGAAGTTCAAGCTCTCTTTGAATGGTGCGTTTACAAACTGCAACAAACAAATCCTGCATATTATACCTTTAAATACAGAAGATTCAACATGTGGTTGAGGCAACTTTGGTTTGTTTGTTGGAGTTTGTTGGAAGGCTTCTTGGACTGTGGTGTAATTAGTATTGTACTGTACTTTTTAGTAATAAGTTATATGATTTGATAATAAATTGTTCACATAATCTGTCTGTTTACAACCTTTTGAGTGAGCTGACCCTTTAAAATGTAGAACAAGACCACAGTGTCCTCTGGAAAGGCAGGCAGGTGTCTGTTAAAATCATGTCTACGCCTTCAGGATGTGAAGGTGCTCGACTGCAGGTAACCATAGCAACGGCACTGATGTTTTAGGTTCTGTTAGCAGTTAACACTTTAAAACATGGAGGATTTAAACACAGTCCATCTTTACTGAAGCTTTTAATTGAGTACTTTAGTTTTTTAGTATCTACTGCATTCATTAAAAATAGCTCACTGTATCTGTGTAAGTGGTTGCTCCCAAACTTAAAGGACTTTTATTATAACACAGAAAGAATTTTGACATTGGAAACATCAGTAGTTTGTGTTTGTCCAGTCTGATGCCACAATGTGTTATGGTGAACATCAGAAATGTATATTGTTGCCACTCTAAGTAATGATTAAAACATTAAAATAAGTGAACCAGAGCAGTGAAGACGTCAGGGTTAGGGTTAGGGTATACAAACCGAACAGTGTGAGGACAAAGGGAAAACGTATCTGATGACTGAAACTCAGTTTTGCTGCCTTTTAAAGCCTTTGCTCAAATGCACAAGAAAAGAAATTCAGTGGTGCAGTTGGAGGGAAATTCCCTGGGTGGGAGGTTAGCAGCATGTGGTTAAAAGCTGCATGTCTGCCTCAGTTTGCCCTCTTGTGAGAACAATTTCATCAACAGAAACTCAAACAGACCTCTCGGAAAATAAATTCAGCTTGGGTAATGAAGGAGCGGTATGCAGCGAGCGCAGGCAGAGAACATTTTCGACTTTTAAATCTCCATTATTTACACCCAGCCCGCTTTTGATATCTCGGGCCTCTGCAGAAATTCTCCCGTGTCGATCGTCCAGCGGAGCCCGTCTGAAGGTAAACCCACCGAACCGCGGGGGAACGACACCGGCTTAATACTGATGATGTCAAGTCACTGAAACATTTTCATCATCCGGCAACAGTGGGGAAATGTTTTCAATTAATTCCTCTCATGATTTAGTAATTCCAATTTCACTGAACTTAAACGGATCAGAGGAGCTGTCCCGTCCTTCTGTCTTTTTTTTCCCTCCTCTCACTTTTTTGTTTTCTATTTCTCTAGCCATTATTTTGTTCATACTCAAAGATGTCTCACTGCTTCAGTGTCATCATGTTAAGGTCCTTTTTTTTGCTGGCAGTTCCAGACCTACAATTCAGAGCACTTGTGATTCTCTGCTCCTTCTGTCTGGCAATCCTATCACCCCGACCATCTACCTCTCCAGCAGCCACTCCATTCTCTGCTTATGTTTGTTTAATACTCGGTGGAGTTGTCTGCCCGGGATTGGGTGTCTGAGGTGTGATGCTGAGAGATTTCCAATTGATGGGATGGAGAGGATGGGAAGCAGAGAGGGGAGAGCGAGAGGAGGTTATAGAATTGGAGGAGAAAAGAGGAGAGGCCAAGTCGATGGGCGAGCAAAGTGTTTTGGTCCAGAAAGCATTGGGGCGGACTATTTACCACAGAAAGAGATGGCCAAAGTCGAATGGAAACTGAAAAGACTTCAGTGGAGTGGTGGGAATTCATTTTTCATGAGAAATTGCACAGTTTTGCACCAGCGTATTGAACCACAGTACTTAAATCGTTTTTACTACAAAAGGCTATAGAGCTCAACATTAAAATGATGAGCTGAACTCTGTTTGGCTTCCATGAAAGCTCAGCCACCGCTCTTTTGAGCCAAAAACATTGTGATTTTTGGTGGATCCGTAGGGTTTATATGGATATAGTTATAAAAGTAGCCTATCAGCATTGACCTCCTTGGATAGCATTGTGTTGAGGTCAAAAGGTCAGGAGATGAAACACTTGAAACAATGGGAAGGCCCAGAGGTTTAATCTCTTCATAGTGTTTTCTTGTCATGGCGAACAACCACTCATGCATCCTCTCTAGAATGGTATGATCTGTATATGATTTATAATATCATCTTTAACAGAATATGGAAGAAAGCATTGGTAAAGAATGTGTAAATGTAAATAATTAAATTTCAGCCAAAATGTTTGTGCATCTGGAGATGGTCTGGCTTGGGTTGTGATCCAATCAGAGCTTGATTTATACTTTACCCAATAGGTTAATTGCTCCATGTTCTATGTTCACCAGCTAGCCTGTCTGCTTTTTGCTGCTTGATACATCAAGAATCTTCAACGACATCAAAAACTTCATCAGAGCTACGTTTATAGGTTCTGTTGCTACACCTTAACCACTTAAATATAAATCCCCCATCATAAAATTTGTACAATATGGCCACTTTCTTCTAAAAACAAGTTGTTTTCTTAAATGGATGGCTCCCATCCATGGAGCAGTGGGGAAATATATTGCTTAATAGCACTACTGGAGGATAATGCTGCAATGGCAGAAATTAGGTCGATATGTTCAATGACTCCATCCCATGCTTGGTCTCTGTTTTAGTGACATTTGGATGGCAGTGTCACTTTGTTTTACATTTAGGTCCAATGCAAAATATCTCGAAAACTAAAGGCCAAAATGTCATGAAATCTGGCATTGACATTTACAGTATGGTCCCCAGCAGATGATTCCTTATAATTTTGGTGACTCCTGACCTTTTGTGTAGTGCCACCATCAAATTAATTCCCATCACTTTCACCTTATCAGCGTGACAAAGTAGTATGGAAACTGCCTGGCTGGATTTTCATGACGTCTGTAGCCTTGCTAAAAGAAAACTGGAGACTGCAGATGGTGTTGCATCTCAGACTCAAGTCACCTGATGCCTGCTCCCTCCACACCCAGTGGCTGAGTGGTTTGAACCCACTCTCATTTTTATTTGAGTTAAAAGAAAAGCACATTCATACGGTTGTATTACACACACTTAATGTGCACTTCTCATGACTACTTGATACTGGCGCTACAGGCTGCTCATTAGATTTTAAAACTTTCTTGGCATATCTGGAAAATTTGGCCTTATGGTGCTACATCAAAAAAGTAAGTAGGATAACTTAAATCTCTACAGGAGGTTTTTAGATACACGGTCATGGACCAAAGTGGAAATTATGAATGGATGGTGGTTCTTGAGAGTCACAGAATATGTTAGGAATAATCCTCTGAGGGCCACAAATACCTATACTTCATGAAAATCTGTCCTGCAGTTGTTGAGGTTATCACGCCCAACTAGCATCACTATCCTTAGGCCTCACTGCCAGCGGCTCAACAGTTGAGTCACATGACTGTGCTCAGCCGTTGGCCCTGGAGGAACATCACTCAACTTGTCAACATCTGTCACTGCCAAACAGATCGTCCCAAACGTGATTCTACAACATCTCTGAAGTGCAGTCAAACTTTTACATCAGCAGCCACAGAGGGGAAACCCCTGAGGGGACGAGTGTTACTGGAACGCCGCCTCTCTCTCACCATCCATCACCATCAGGAAGAAGGTGCCATCTGATTGCTTTGCCCTCCCTGCCATCCTCCTCCTCCTTTCATTTAACATTGGCACTCGTCCAGACACTAATTAGGACTGGCTCTTGTCGTTTTTCTGCAGATGTGGCGTCTTTTCTCCCCCACTATCATAAAGCGGCGGCCAGTTAACGGCGGCGACAAGAGTCTTCAAAATGTCAGAGATGAGAAAAATTGCAAGGGAGCCTGCGGTCAGCAGTTTGGAAAGAGGAGGAAGGAGGAGGCAAAGAGGCAAAGAGGAGCAGGGGTGTTGTAGTAATTTATGGTCCCAGTGTGGAAATGCAGGTCCTTCCCAAACATGTTGGACGTGCCTCTGTTAATGAGCACTTTAAGTACCCTGCCAGCCCTCTTTAAACATCCCCATCGTGATGCAAAGTGGGGGAAAGAGGCAGCTTTTAAAGGCAGCATATGGCTGTAGAGGATCTTCCACTGATGTATTGTCATGGGAGATTTCCCCTTCCCGGTTCTGCTGCCGAGAACGGGCTCTGAAACTGAGCCAGATGTCCATGTCTTCACAGATACAAGCCCCCTGTCCTGATGTCTCGCTGCTTTATTGGCAACAGTGGCAGCAGCGTGCAGTTGGTCGTGACTGTTAGGGCTGTTCTGACACGGTGACAGTAATGATAATGACCATGATTTTTATGGTTATGGTATTAATAACAGATGAGGATGGTGATTAAAAAAGTTGCAGGTACATGAATTATACAGTTGGGAGAACGACTGGATACCAACTTTGATCTATTTTTCTTTCCACTGGTAGGGTTCTATGTTTGTGTGAAAACCCAGGGAAGCAAAATTTTAAAAAGTAAAGTGATGAAAGAGCTTTGAACATGCCCACCTACAAGTACAAGCTTTCATAATTTAATCATGTGAGCTGCTGAATGTCTGATTGCTCCTCCAGTCAGGGGGGAGGATTTTTTTGACCTCTTTAGTTGTTTTTCTACTTTGCTGGAATCTTTCCTTTCTGCATTTTCATCACAGAGTTTCATCATTTTAAGCTCTATTTCCACTCTGTCACTATGAAAATAAACAAACTGAAACTAACTCATGAAACTAGCTCATCTACATCGAGTTCATACAGAAATATAGAGTGGATCTGTTCAAACATTAAGATGCATCTGTGTCTTGGCCAGCTTCGCAATCTTGGTGTAAACACACTCCAAACAATGAAATGCAATGTTTTTTGTCACATTGAACCAACCAGGTTCCAGGTCTCTAAGCTGCACCAACATCTAGGATTTGTTCAACAGTAGTCATAGTTCTGGTGTTGTGCCTGGCTAACAGGAGACACTCTGCCAGTCAGCCTTGAGTATAGAAATCAGTGGTAATATATCAGTGATACATCCTTGTTTGTCAGGTACTATTAGAAAGTTGAGTGTGTTGTATTGCTCTCAATAGTATTTAAATCTAACCAAACAACAAAATACCTGTCTTTTAAACGTATCTAGAAAGTATTGACTTTCACCTTGAAAGTTATGGAATCATTGAATTTGAGACCAGATTTTTGTATATGCTGTACATATCTATGTATGTATGAATGCCAAGCATGTGTGTGTTTGTATTTGGGTGGGTGGAGTGATGATTAATGTCTTGTTAACAGAAGGTTCAATGTAAAGATGACTAAGCAACCATGTCACATGTATATTAATGTACGTGTTGTATGCTCCCACTGGGTCATATTTTTAAAATGGAACTGATTTCAAACTATGCAGATGATACCTTGCTGTACGTTGACTTGTGGATGTCCCCAAGTTTCTAGTAATTTCACTGAAAAAAAGAGAGATTTATTGAAACAAAGGCACAACTTAATCTAACTCAATCTTCATTAAACCTTTTATTGTATCCTGCATCCAACATAAAGTATGACTTAATACAAGAAGATTGCAGTTTTTTTTTATTATTATCTCTCCTTTATATCAGGTCTTGGTCTAGGGTTAAAGCCAGGGCCTGAATCCAAATGTCCTGACTTCCCCACTCCTGCATACCAATTAAGCTTAGCATGCTGAGGGCTGTCCAAGTCTACAAGTCATCAAATCTGTGGGAGACCTCAAGCTCCAAGTTGACCTTCTGAAGACTTTCAGAGAGTCCACTCCAGGGACAAACTTCAGAAGACTTTGTTACGTTAAACATAATTCAAAGTGAGATCATCATGAAAATGGAATTATAATGTAATACATAGTGTGAAAAATTACCCATGAGTTAGATCAAGACAGCTGCTAAGATAACACAAATATTTGTTGTTTGTTTGAAGTGACGCTTTTACAGACAAATTCTTACTGGTGAATTCCCTCCAGAACCATCTAGAAGATTTTCTGATTACAAGTCCAGATCTTGGTCAAAAAATTGGTCATATCTGTGACCAATGAATTCTGAAGTTTGATAAGACTTTTATTCCCACATGGAAAAGTACCTTCACAGACTTGATGTGATGAGTGAGCCTGTCAGACATGCCAGAGTATGTGAGAGCCTGGCCCATAAGTCTTAAGGGTAGACATTTGGATTCAGCCAGTGTCTGATGAGAAGCAGCCTTTAGTGCATAAACAGCCTGCCAGACACACCCGGGGGACTAATAGTTTATTAACAGCTTGAACGAGCAATTCAGTTTTTCAGCATAGCATTTTCATAATGACATATACTTGGCCAAGTTTAGCCAATCAGACTTTGTTTGATTCTTTAGCAGAGCTTTTTCTTTTTTGAAACATTTTCCTAAAATCTGTAGTTTGGCACCAAAAGTGCAACTAATTAATTGATTAATTGGAATAATATAGAGTGCATGTTATCAGACACAAACAATGAGCTGAAGGTATCAGTTTTTGTTCTAGATCCTATTGGCTCACTTGGCCTCGTCACATCTTACCTCCAACATGACAAAGATGAGCGAGGGGGGGGGGGATCAGCTCACTTGTCCCATCAAATAGGTAATATCACACAGCCTGAAGGTAAGAAGGTACATCAGTGATAGTGCACATCAAGGGAGATGGCTCTTTGCCTTTTAATTGGCTCCAGCAGGTCATCTCTGCTCGACTCTCATGTGTCTGGGATAATATGCGAGACACATTTGGATTTAATTTTCCCACACTTTTGCTCATTTGATTTTGTGCCGGGCCTGAAGAAGAAGACGGGGAGGAGGAGGAGGTTTAATTGAGAGGGAGAGCTGGTTGAAAAAAGCAAGAGAATGACTGGAGGTGACACATGGAGAACAAGAGTGTGGATTTAAAACATGAAAGGCCGGGAGGGGGGAGGAGGGGGAGGAGGAGAAGGATGACTCGGCCGACCCGTCGGATTGAAACACCCAGAGATGGAGAGTGACTCATCTGAGATAAAAGAGGGAAGTGAAGGCTGCTGCTGCGACAGCTAATGAAGAGCTACTCCAGCCGCTCTCTTCCTCACATCCAGCCCTCATTGTTTATTGATGCCTTGCTCCAAGCTTCAGACCAGAGCAGACGATCACCGCTTGCCCATCACGCCGTTTAGAGGCCTTTAGCATAAAAGCAATCATGTTTAAAGGCCTTTCCTCTGCTGCACTTCAAACGGGGCCTCTGTGGCCCTGGAGTTGGGGGAAACAAGACCTGCCGTGTTTCCTGAGCAGAGGGGTAATTTGAGTCGGCGTCACAGCCGCCGTCTTCGATGCACTCCTGCAGACAAGATGCAGAAGACTGATACAGCACAGAGTGGTGAAGAGCCTCTCTCTGAAAACTAAACAAATACCCTCTCGATTGGCTGTGAAAGAGAGCAAATTAGGCCTGTCTGTTGAAGTGAGAGTGCTACATAATCAACTGGAAGGAGAGGAGAGGAGGTAAATGAGTTTTTGGCTGAATTGATATGCAAATGAGGCACATTTACATGACCTGCTCATACCAACAACGAAGAAGACTTAAACCACAAACAGACACTTTGTTTTAGATTTTTATTGAGTTGCTGCAGCGATAACATACACACACATACACAGGCTGCTCAGCTGTAAGAGGAATCAGTTTTATGTCTTTGTACTGATCATGTTGCATCCATTCAAAGTACTTTAAGGCTTCAGTCTAAAGGTGTTGGGCAGGTTGACTGAACAGGTCTCTGTTTTCAAAAAGCACTTTAAGGCACCTAATTCTAATCAACCTTCTTAAGCTTAAGGAGTGTTTCCCAGAAGTGTTGTAACATAAGATCCTTCTAAAAACAATAAAGGATAACTCTATATCTTCTCTCTTTGATTTTATGGTGTGTATGCTGTTTACCATTAACTTATAAAGCTCTAACATGATGACATCCACCACTGATGATGGACATATTCATCACACTTGAGCTATCCCTGCTTTATTTGAGGTTTCATGTCTCCTCAATTGATCAGAGTTTTCTCATAAAGGCAGACATGTCTGACTGAACAAAGATTTGTGTCCATACCAAACAATACTAAGAGTAAGATATTTCTATTATGTTGTTGCCTACTTACAGTTAGATACATCAAGTTAAAGTGTCTTCAGCACTTGCTTTTAAGTGATGCTTTGGAAAACCTGTGTGAAATTTAAGAGCTTCTGTAGAAGTGCTCTTCAGAGAGCAATCCTTATCAGGAAACAAGGTCCACTGCTGTGAGATTTGCTGTGGGTATTCAGAGTCCCTATAGAGAATGAATCCTCATCTTTTTGTGACCTTCAGTTGTTCCCTGGGCAATAGGGGCACCACTAATCTGGGTCCACATCTCATTTTTGTCACCAGGCCCCTAAAAGCAGGTTAATCATGAACTCTTAAACTGTTTGCATGTAGTTCAACTCATTTAGACTATATACATAGTACTTGTCAGTAAGACATCACCAAATAATTCACTGCAAACCTTTCCTAAAAGGCTTTGGCAGATGAAATCTAGAACAGATCTGTACTGTTCTTTCAGTGCATATTATTGGCATATTTATTCACACTGTTTGGAGCTGCCTAATTTCATTTTGATTTTAATTTCATCTAATTTAAGTCTTATGGATAAATGCACTGTTCTCTCTAGTCTGTTGAGGAGATTGATTCCTCAAAGAGCAGTACTGTGAGCCTCAGATATCTTGTTAGCTGGTCTCACAGCAGCCAAAAGGGTAGTACTCTGCTGCTGGAAGCTAACACCCTCTTTAACAGTAAAAGAATGCTTCTTGGCAAACTGAGATGTTGCCCAACTACACCTCCTGTGTGAGGCTGGAAGCAACAAATCCCCCAGAATATCACTTGCCAAGCAGAGTAACTGGAAAAGAAAAACAGGAGTATCCTTTGAAACATTTTGTGACAGGATGAGGTAAGGCTTGAGGCTAGTAGCATAAAATAATCTTTAATAAAATATATCCAGTGATGATCATTTGCTCAAGTGCTATTAAGCTTAACTTTGGCATTTTCATTTCATGCAACTTATTTTTAACTTCACTACATTTGGGAAGCCAGTATGTATTTTTTACTCTATTACTATTTCTTTGCCAGTTATAGTTTATAGTTTACAGTTTAGTATTTTATAAATAAAACTTATGTTCAGTTGTTTTGTTGTAAAGTAACGACCCAGTGGTTTTGATAACCCAGCTCAACCATTAAAATGGTTAAAAGCTATTAACAATTATACACATTAATTACAATGAGTAATGTACTATAATGTAACAGTCACAGGGGCCAACCCTCTACATAGTTAGTACTCTGACTTTTAATATTCTAAGTACATTTTGCTGATAATAACTCTGTACTTTTTTACATGTAATGCTGTTTTCACTGTAAATATACTATGAATAATTCATCACAAGAAAAGGAATTACTTGGGTTTGCTGGAAAGGCCTGCGGGGGTGTAAATGTATAGACAACACATGTATATGCATACACACTTACCCTCCCACATACTGTATGTTTTATACCTGTATATCCATTTACATCAAGTAAACCTTAGTTCCTCAGAGGCTTTGAAACCTCTGTTCTACCTGCTCCTGATGATGATTTAAAGTAAAACTGAAAGTGTAACTCTTCTCTGAAATGGGTTAACTGAAGCAAATATCCCAGATATGGCTCATATAAAAAGGACTGAGATAAAGCATAAAACAAAAACTCAAGTCCATAATAATGAGGGCTGCACTGACCCAGGGCTCTACAGAGAAGATAACAAACATATTACAACAGTATATGATGGAACTATTCACCTCAGCAACACTCATCTGATACCACTTCTTGCTAAGCCTGGAGTCAAGCATAAGCCTTTCTGCATTGCTAATTAAAACCTAGAGCTGTTCATCATTTGTTGTTACAGAAAAGGATTATGCAGGGGATTTTTAAAAAATCTCCATCCTCTACAGTTCTGTAATGTAAAAGCACCAGAAAGTTGCAAAAAGTCAAACTCAGCCCAACCTCCTCCTGTGTCACCTTAGCAGTTTTTCCAAGGTGGTTAAGTGCAGGTTAAAAAGGTAAAAACAGCACAACAAACAGTCATCGTTACTGCAGCTAATTAGCAGGTTCCCCTAAAAAAAGGCAGATATTGAATGAGACGAATGGCTGCCTGCGGGTCTGTCAGTGGGGGTGATGGATGGGTGACACAGACTCCCTGCGGCAATGGCAGACACTGAGCTGTGCTGAGCCGAGCAGAGGGAGGGTTGGTGTCGTCCTGAGGACAGCGGGATGGTAAACAGGTCTGTAGGACGGCGATGGCCTCTGGTTCTGCTGCTGTAACTCCCCGCTGAGGCGGATATATGGAGCGCGGAGCATCACCTCTTTGGATCCTCCATGGCCGCCTGGGAAAGACTATGTTGCTTTTAAAGTTTGAGCCATGCAGCTTAGTAAGTGTTTGAAAGTAGCAACATGCATGTTTCTAACATTAGAGTTACAGTAAATCAGAGGGTTTTATTCCAAAAATAAATATTTGTGTAGTTTGGGAAAGAAAATGGGGAAATACTATTTCTTTCCTAAAAAGACCAAAAAGAGAATTTATGCCCACAACTTAAAAAAGTCTTATTCACAGTCAGTCTTAATATATGTCAACAGTAGTATGCTAGCTAACATTAGCCTCAAGGACTAGAATGTTGATTTATGATTTATGTCTAGAGTCTTTAGTAAATAAGATAAACTGTGTGTGTGTGTCAGTGTGTGTCAGTGTGTAAAAGCCCTCTGCAGGTTTTTGGTTGTTCCATGCTAAAACTGAGAGCGGATGATACGAAGAAGACATGAAATGATTGTTTTTTCATGGTATTTCAGAAAAACCAACTTCCATTTTTATTGAGTCATAACAAGCTGTTGCATCAGTTTTCTCATCTGTATGTGAGTGTGTGTGAGTGTGTGTCAGGGTGGAAGAATATCAATGAGAATACACACACTGTCCCAGCATACCGTGTTCCCTTTTAAAGGCTATGAGGTAAATCCAAGTTGGGGGGGGGGGGTTTTCCTCACTTTTCGTGCAGTTACATACAAATATACACCATGCATGCATGCGCACACACACACACACACACACAGACATAGAGTCAGTCTCTGGAGTCCTTTCCTCAGCAACCTCTGACTCTAAAGCTCTTTTCATGGTGGTGAAGTTGAGAGCGGCAGGGTGGAGGTTTGGTTCATCCTCCCGTGGAATTGGATTATTTCTGGATGAAGAGAATACCCTCCTTCTTCTCCTTCTTCCTCCCCCCCGCCTCCTCCTCCCTGTAGAGACGGACACATGCATTTCATCATGCAGAAACACCCCCGCTCTGCTGGTGTCGGTGGGCAGGAGGGAAGATACCGGAGCTGCTCTGCTCTTTTTCAACTCCAGCAGGTTTTAAAAGTCCCAGATAGTGAAAAATACATTTTCTGTGTTGTTACCTTATGTTCCAGCATTCATACAGACCCAGCACACTTCCCCACTTATACTGAGCTTCTTTGCCATTATGATAAAAGAAAGCATCAGTAAATATACTCGTGGTGTGACAGAGTTGTGTAAATGGGAGTTTTGACCAAAACCTTTATGAAAAGGTTCAACCCAGGGGACCAGGAATATCTACATAAAATTTCATGCTAAGCTATCCAGTGGTTATTGAGTTACTTGAGTTACTGGATCAAAGAAGTTGACCAGTCAACCAACACCACATTCCCACATCACTAATGTGGCTAAAAATGACTGGAGTTTCTGGAAATTTGTCCAGTTTAGCTGCACAAACACGACTTCTACTCCTCTACAATCATACATTTAACTCCACCTCAGTTTTTGCACAAAACATGGTAACCAGTTTAAAATATGCATGTTGTCACCTTACCTTGCCACACTTACACACTTTGAATTATTAAGAATTAACACCAACTCTGCCTATTTTAGCTCATTGTTTTGATTCTCCCAAAGATTGAGTCCCTCAGGGAATGATCTCTGAGACAACACACAGTGCTCGTCTACCACAGTCACGTCTACACACCATCTAGCTGGCAGGTGACTGGGTTGTTTGGTAATTAGTACAAATTAGCAATTGAAACTTGAAACTTGTGTTATGTTGATGTGCATTGGTGCCATAGTCACACAAATATATAAGAGCATTGAAAAAAGCCTAACAAAATACTGGGTGTTTTAACATCTTTGATTAATCTCGTGTTTCTCGCCTCTCCTCTTGAATACACTTGGCCATGCTGCGGTTTGGACCCAGGAACTGCCAAACCAGACCTCGCCCATCTGGACTCCTTTTATGGTCAAGGTCCTGGGGAATGTGCCAAGTGTGTTGTAGTTGAGGGGGGAGGTTGGGAGATGATGGAAGAATATATTGATATTGGACAGTCTGAGATCATGTTTACTCTTTTAACATGTGTAGTAATGTTCTTTCATTGTTAACCTATAATGGTTATTGATTGGTTAATGGATAAATCACCGTTTTGAATTAATTGATGGTCTAACTGTTATTTCCTGGAGTAGGAGGAGCTACTGACTATATAGACAGGTGTTGGAGGGTTTCTCAGGAGTTTTGTCAGTTGATGCCAGCGTGAGCAGGCTGCAGAGTTACTTCCTTGTTTGTTTCTCTTAATGTTATTATTTATTTATTTATTTTTTTTCATTTTTCTCAGTTTTGATTTTTTTCAGTTTTGGTGAAACTGATCTTTACTGTAAATCTGCTGCACTGATCCACTGCTGGAGAAAAAAAGGGAAAAATAAAGAACTCAGAGTATTGAACAGAGTTAAAGGCCCTTTCCTTTTACCTTCACCGCTCAACCAACCTTAGCTGATTGGTGCTGGGCAGGTTGTGTACAGACAGCAGAAGGAAAAGAAAAATCTTGGCCATGGTGGACTGATTAAATTGCCATGAAAATCTGAAACCTTCCTCCTGTTATGTATTCAGAGCATATCAGAGTAAAATAACTCTGACAAATGTAAAATGTCACTGTACAACTTTAATCCAGAGCTGAAAACGATCCTAACAAATGTCAGCATCAGCTAACCTTCACGCTGAGTGGAAACTGCCATCTGATCAATTACATCTGTCGGCCTGCTGACCTTTCCCATCATTTGTTTAAAGGAGAATGCCATTTGATTAGCCCTAATTGCTCCACTTTAGCTGGCTGTCGTTATAGTCGTTGTCCTTAACAAGAATGTGCTCTTCACTTCCTTTGCGCTGCGATTTGAAGCAACAGGTGGAGTTTGATTCTGTGAAATGACCTTTAATGACCTATGGATTAAACTCCAATCTAACCAAAGTCAAACAAGCCCAGGTAGAAGAACAGCAGAGCAGAAAGTAACAGAGTTTCTGCAGATGCTTTTAGATTTGTTGTAAAAACAATTTGTTGTACTGCCTACACCTGCACCTCAGCCACAGAGACCAACTGATATCAGCCCTCCTGTCAAACCTCCAGTATGATGGCCAGCAAACGGTAATCCCTTACTCTACACCTTACTAAGTGATGCATCACTGCACAACACTGATATTAGAGAGGTGTTCAACTTTGACTGTTGGAGCATCCACCAGCGCCCCATGAGACTAATCTCGTTCATGCTTTTGCATTTTTGTAAATTAAGAGTGTGACTGACCCTGACGCCAGTCCTACCTCCTGGGGGCCACCCTGACGATCACGATTTGAAAAGGTACCCAGCTCTCAGTCTGAGCTGCTCACCACTGTGCCTCTAATGTTGTTTATTAGGTAAATGTTTATCCACTGTATGAACCAGAGTTTTACATTAGTTGTGAGGTTTTGAGGTTCTCACTTGACAGGCTACCTGGGGACTGATCCAGGGACTAGCTCACAGGTGGATGAGACCTTTTAAACCTCAGAGATCAGAGTCCTCCTTAGTTTGTATTTACTTCTTGAATTCAACACTAAATACCCACAAGCCCCCTTTTTTTTTCTTCCCAGTCTACATCCTTTGTTGTTGTTTGTAAGTCAAGTTACTTAACGATCCAGTCCATCCAATATATCACTTCTAATTTCTATCTTCATCGAACTCTATCTGGTTTAATGACTCAATAGGTTGTAGATTTTTTTTTTCCATTGTAGCAACAGAGAAACATACTGTTAACAACCTGTAGCCTTTGTCGTTGCCAGTGCCAACACATCCCTGACTGTGTTTATTGTGTCCTTCGACTTGCAGCAATAGATGAAGCTCACTGAAATACACAGGAGATCCTCTGTGGGCTTCCAGTGTCATGATGAAATTGGTTGAAAGACAACAAATTTACCCTTGTTTGTCCATCTGTCACGCACAATATCTCAGAGACACTGATTGGATTAAGACATTCATTTTTCTTCGTTCGAGTGCAGTAATCTTATTCTGGCTCGTCTCCAGATGGTGACACTTCTCCTTAGAAATGTCTGGAAAGAAGTTGACTTGAATTGAAAACAGGTTGAAGTAATTTCACAGCGTGAGCAGGTTTTTCACTCGTCTTAGAAGATAAGATTTTTAAGGGCTCTATATTGGACAAATTGACATGAGATGAAGGAATATGATCCAGTAAGATGAACATTTTCTCACTGTGTCCCAGAGATTTGATTTGACAAATTCAGGGACTTGATGCATCTCATTTTAGCTGCATTCCAGCATCTAAAATGACTCTGATTGGCCCAGTGGGGGACACCAGCTACAAGCGCAAAACAAGAAGTCATATTTGTCAGTGATTGGCCCAGACAGGGGAGGGGGGGGGCACCATGTTTACTGCAGCCTGGTTTTTCATCAAACTTCACCACAGCTCACCCAGCTTCTCCCAAATATCTCCAAAATGGAAATTATTTATGTGTTGTGGCATTAAATGTTCATGCATCCCCACAAAGTCCATCTGCATGATGCCGGCATGTACATGCCACTGATGGATGGTACAGTGTGTGCTGTAGCAGAGGGAGAGGGGGGTTGTTTGCTTTGTACATAAAGGCAGAAACTTCATAGCTGGATTTCTATCTCAAGTATGCAAGAAGGTCATTTTTCTAGCAGGGAATGCAAAAGAAAAAGTAAATGCCTCTTGAGCTAAAAAAGGAGGAGTGAATTGGAGGAGGGAGTACATAGTAACACATTGTACGTTTTTTGAAAGCAAGAACAGAGACAAATAAAAAGGCAGATGAGAGAAAGAAAAGAAGATAGAAGGCTTGTAGTCAATAATGAAAGAATGAAAGGGAACAGGAGTAGACCAAAGGGAATTACAATACAAGCAAACAAAAAAGGCACAAAGAGCAGAGGAAAGAAGTGAGGAAGACTAGCAAAAGATGCCAAGTTGAACTCAGGAGTCCAAACTCAAACAGGAGGATGCAGTGTCTGTTGAGGTCAACAGATACACCAGTCATTCTTCCTGAAATGTACTTTACACTTAAATTATACAGAATGTAAAATCCTACACTACACTGCTTCTGTTCAGCTTAGTTTAAAATCATTTTTACTTTGGCGTTGCCTGATTTGTACATATAAGGAGGCAAAAGTCCACAGAGGCAGTGCTGCTGCAAAACCGTAACTGTCCAGTAACATGAACCTAAACTTTACCTTCATACACCCTCAGATATGGAATGTAGTTTTTTTATATTTAAAATGCTACAGAGACACCAGGGCTACAGGCAAATTACCAACAATATGTTGAGATAAGACTGTTCTCTAAGCTAACGCAAGCATGTGTGACGACCAGCTGATCTCACCTGGCTGAGGAATCCTTAACACCTCCCAAAATATCATAGAAGTCGACTCAAAGAATTTGAATTAAACAGGTGGTGTAAGAAAATGACAAGGTGTTAAATGCAGATTGAACAGTCACAGTACTTGGGATGTGACTGATGACATTTCATGAGAACAGACAAGAAGGCAGATTAAGAAAGGTCTTAAGAGACAGAAGGGAATAATGAAAAAAACTAAGGGAAAAGATAAGATGGGAAGAAAATCAGACAGAAATAAGGTGGAAAAGAAATGAAGGGTGAAGAAAAGGAAACATAAGAACAGAAGAAAGTCAAGTCAAACATGTATAAAAATCAAGATGGAGCTCTGTATAGCATACATACAGGGCTTGAACTCTGTGACTCGACATGATAAATCACCCAGGATTCACTGGGACATCAACAAAGTGTCCCAGAGCCTCAGAGCTGCGGCTGCTGCATTAACAGGAGATGGATGGAGACGTACAGAGTCCTGGTGTACACAGTCTCATGCTCTTTGCTCTTCACCCTGCCATCCATCATGATTCTAAACTCATATGCTGCCGCATGCATGTACACACATCCATCAGGGACACGCTCAGGAAGACTAAAAGCAGGAAATCAGTTATCTTTCATATCAAACAACTGAGAGCTGCGTCTCAAAAGAAGAAAAATGAATAAATAAATGAATATTTAAAGTCCTCACCAGCTTTCATCTACTGATGAATATCGTTTTGACATCATCTCGACAAGGACATAGAGCTTTCTTTAAAGGGCTGCAGGCTCGATTACCAAAGTAAACAATTACTGTGGCTAATGTCTGCCACTGACTTCTTGCTGAGTCACGGGGTAGCTAACAGTTAAGCTAGCACACCTAGCTATGAGTTTAAAACACTGGTGACAATTTGAGCACAACCTGTATTATTATTATTATTATCTGTTATTATTATTATTCCTCAGATACTGTCTTGGTGCAGGTGGGTCTGCTACAGGCAAAGGGGTCCTTCAAGGACTTGTACATACAACTTATATAATGTTTGTTCTGCTGTGTTTGAATGTGACAGGATTGGGATCATCCATCAGTTTGGTTGAGACGCAGGTCGGCACAATGCTACAGATCTGAGAGGCCTGAGCAACGTCTCTACTGCAAACACCTGCGACCTTCAGTTACCCACAACCTTCTCTTCTGCTTAAGTTTGCAGAGACCTTCATGTGCATCTTCCCAGAGGCATAATTCCAGCTCGATACTGCAACAATAAAAACATCCCCCAGCAAGAGAGAACAACTCCTGAATGTTACACAAACTACAAACATCAGTTCATGAGGTGAAGCTGTTACCTTGGACTGATTCAGAGCTCTGCCCACGTCTCTGATTTGTTCAATACAAATAGGTCTGATGTTGTGCCCACTGATGGATGTTCCCTCAGTTGGAGAAACCGCTGACTAATCAAAGCTTTGTAGGTGGGCTAAGCATGGGGATATCAGTATTCTTCAGCTGCGTAGCTACATCCAAGAAAAACAGTGACATGATGGGAACAACATAACATGTTGTGTTGCTGCAGAAATAAATTGATGTAACATTAAGTACACCTACACATCTTTCATGTGGACTGCAGGAGACGCCTGTGGGACGGACATGTCACTCGCTACTGATTAGTTGGGACAAAACAAAAAATGATCACAAAACAATCTTCCTCCCAAAGAGAAATCAGTTAACATAAACACAATGTCAGGCTCGGTGAATGAAGTGAAACAAAATGGCAGCTCAGTTTGATCATCAGGCTCTGGAAGCATCATTCCCCACAGTTCTTTTAATTATCTCCTCAACAATACTATTAAACTATACTTAATATACTTATGTAACAGACTTTTTTTGTTTGCTTCCTCGAAGTCATGTTGATCGTGTGTCTGTCGTCCATTTAAGCTTTTACATTTATTATTCACATTTAATGTCATTTGGTTACAGTTAGTCAGAAGCAAAATGCAGAATGACAACATGAAAGATTTAAAGAAATTATTCATGCGCCATTTGGTGAGACCAGACTGGGTCATTTGATATGATAGAGTCTATGATACTCTACAATAAGTCTCAGCTGTCAGTGATATGTATCACAGCTGTAGCAGAATCCGAATGGAAGTTTGTCACTGAAATACATTCATGATCGTATTTTTCCATTTTATGCAGCTACAGTATTGTACAGTTTTGTATTAAAGTTCTGTCACTCACCAACACTGTCTAGGCCTCTGAATGCAGGAAACACTGGATTCAGTATCAGCCACTTCACCACTGAAAGTCCTGCAAGTTCTGCATCTGTAGTCTGTAGGACTGTAATCAAATCAGCCAGAATGAATGGGGCCTGGCAGGGTGTGTGTGTACGTGTGTGTTTGAGGAGTCGTGCAGCGCAGTTCGAAATGTCAGGACCCGATTGATTTCTTCTGCCTCTGATTAATTCATCTTACGCTCTAATGTTCTGCATAGAAAATTGTTGAATGGCATTCAGTGAGATTAAAACCACAAACAGCGCTTTTCATAATTTGACAGGTGATTGGCGGGAGGCAGACTCCTGGATGATTGCATCATTAGGGGATTTTTTTTCCCCCACAGGGGAATTAAACGCACCATCAGCTTTTTTTACATCCATGTGGCCTCGCTCAAACACTGCTGCTCCGCCTGTCAGTTCACTTAATAACTCTCACAGTATCCCACTGAATGAATATGGACTGTGAATAGATACTGACTGTTGTCTGAAGCGTTTTAAGTTCTCCATTTCAAACAAGAGTTACACTTGCATTTCAATACATGTGTCAGTCTACAACAGTTTAGAGCTGATCCTCAAATAATGACTGTAGAGCTGGTTCAGACTGAGAGAGCTCCACAACTATGAAATGAAATGAAATTTGATCAGATGTTCATGGTCCTGAGAGGACGAATCCTACAGAGGTTGATGATCCCCAACAGTTTCTGTGTCATCACCAGCAGACTGATCTTTGTGGTTTTGAGTGAAATCTGAACTATTGCCATGAAATTTAGAACAGATTTCCAAAACAATGAATCCTAACGATTTTAGTCCCTGAGCTGAACCGAAGATGGTGAACATTAGACCTGGTAAACAGCAGGTTAACTGAGAGCATGTTATCCTGAGTCTTTTCTTTTCTTTTGAGCCTCCAGTTAGTTGATGCTTTATCCACACCTGATCACCTGGATCCAGTATGTTCAGCCACTCACAGCTAATCAGAAGTGGACAGACCCAGGACAGGTGGAAAATGTGCGAATGCCCGGACGCTCCAGGATCAGGAATGTGTACCACTGGTTTAGGGTGGTAAAATGTTTAAAAGAAACAGGCACAGTAACCATGTGGAGTCCGTCATTAATTTCTGGACTGATAAAACTCTCTTTCATCATGTCGTCTTTTTTTTTCCCACTGTATTTTTTTTCTCCTTCCTGATCCTACACTCACACCACCATATACCTGGGCTGTGCATTAAAACATCCTATTCCAGATACAGATAATAGTGGGTGTAAAGCAGATGTAGATAATGGATGGATTCTAACACTGGGCATTGTTACAGAAAGAAGAAGAAAGTACCTTTCTTTTTCAAACTTTCAGTTGCAGCAGTGGTAGAGCTACAGGAAAATTCCTTCTCACATTCAGAGACTGATCAATAACAGCCACTGGCTTGTTGTAATTTATGACTGTGTGAATGTCTCCACTGTCTGTTCCCTGTTGTAGTCAGTCACTTCTCAAACTCTCTGCTCCCATATTTCCACGTACGGAACATGGACAGTTAATACAAAACCTTACACAATATTCTTGCTATGAATGAATCTTGAATGTGAGTGTACACACTGTCGTCACCTCCCGTTTACATATTGACCTCTCCAGGCCCCTGAAAACAGAATAAAAACACAACGACCCTTTAACTTCGGAGTCCCGATCCCTCTTTGAAAGATAAATGTGCCCGGTAAAACACTCAAATAAAAAATCAATTCGCTGACCTCATTAAAAGTTTACTGTATACAAAAATCTGCAGCACCGACAGTGTTCACACTGGAGCAGAAAATCAGACAGGTTCAAACTGTTGGAGCTCCATCCATCATTTTTTTAACTGTTTCCCCCAGCATGTGAGCCGAAACAATAAAGAACTGATTTATGATCTTCAAATGAGTGTTTGGCTGTGAGTGATTGATAATTTCAGAAAAATCTGCTGTAAATTCTGCATGATAAAAACCTCCAGAGAGAAGTAATCACTTCACAAATACGCTCTCTCATTCTCTCTGTCATGCCCAGAATGTTTTGCCAAAACATGAAATATTCAGAGCCAAACTACGATTGTGGGAATGCGATATGACGATAATAATAACCTGCAGTTTGTAAACATCCGCTCAGGTACGATGCTGCATTCACATCCACACGGCTGCTCGTATAATTCCTTATTTATCAGTTTGAATAAGAACGCGATAATACGGGCCGACTGCAGCCGTCTTTGGAAAGTTTAATCATTCATGGTGGGAAAATTGCTCCTTTATGTGCAATAAATATTGATTTATGCCTCATGCATATCTGGATGTGGCGCAGCTCACCAGGTCCTCCTCATTGTCCATATTTTACTCCTATGTTAGCCACTCCATCTCCTTCTCTCTCTCTGTGCTAACTTATCAGATTTGCTTTCTTAGGAATTACCTCATCACATTTACAGTCTCTCTCCCACAATCCTCCTCTTCATTTTCAGATGCAAACAACACATGAGGAGGCAGATAATCCTGCCATCATCACGTGAATGGTCACTTCTGACCTTTTATTCATCCTGAATGGTCTCGAGATCAGAATCTCTTTTCAGACCAGAGCGCGTAGCTGAAATTATGTTCCATAGTAATAACTCAAACAAAGGAAAGAACATCAGGCATTAAGATACAAAATATAAAAAACTGAAGGCATGCCTGAACAAAAGAAAATTAAACATCAGCCCAGGAAATCACTGCTCCAAACCGAGAAAGAGCCGCTCATAAATGTGCGTGAATCTTCTCTGCTGTTGTGTGCATGCATGTGTACTAGTGTGTATGTACTTGCTAAATTATGATCAGAGTGATATAGATTCCTTTAAAATCCTCTGTGGATTTAGTGGAGACTCTTGTTTTGAAAGTCATGTATTGTAGCCTAGTGCACAATTTCTACACACTTTGCTGTAACAAGGAATGTTCTATTTTTCCCTGCTGTTGTTTCATGCATTTTGCATTAATCTCATGAGCACATCTGTTTTTATTATCTTTGATTACTCCCCTTCATTTTCATCTGTTTAGTTCAGTCTGTTAATTCATGCTCTGTGTATATATACTGTGATGTCTCTGTTCCTACAGCAGTGTGCTTATGTATTAACTCACATTTGTCATCTCATAAGAGTTGACCTTTACTTAACATCCACTGTATTGTTATATATAATATCTATCACTGTAAGGTCTCCTCATGTCCTCATGAGTACAAACAGGCCTCACCTGATCATATGTTTAACCTGAGCAGGTGAGTGGTAGAAAGCCCTTCAGATTCTCAGTAGATCAGTGTGATGGAGGAGACAGAGCGTCTAAGCGGGACATCAAACCATCACTATACTGCAGCTGCGGCTGTTGTGTGGAGACAAACTGCACCCGAGGCTCCGTGTTGTCCGTTACCGTCAGCTCTGCTCCCGGGCGACCTGGCCTCCAGTAAACCTGCTGTCACGTTTATTTGCTCCTCTCGGCGGCGGTGGCGGCGGCTGGGGAGTTTGTCCTGGACGGGGGCAGCGAGCCAATGAGCCACAAGGAAGAGAATGATGGATCCTCGGCCCCGGCTCAAACGGGGGCCGCTGTCACGGAGCTCGTGTGGTCATTAGAGCGAGCTCCAAACACCAGCAGCAGCAGGATGACAAATCACAACAAACTCCCAGCACGCCACAGCTCTCCCTCTCTCCAAATCCGTGACTGAACCAACGCAGTGTTGGACAGTTTCTGCAGAACTATGATTAAGCTGTCACCGTGGGGAGGCCAGTTTGTCAGCAGTTGGGATCTCTGCAGCAATTTCTTTAGACAAGTCTGCCTTAATTGAGTATTCAGTCCCAGAGTGCTCCTGGTTGGTTTCACCCCTGCCTTTTCCCATGAGGCTAAACAAACTGCGGCGCTAGCCAGCTACGGCTTTCCACAACAACATCAGAAGCTGGCTTGTGACCAAAGCAGCAGCAGCGAGGAAGCAACATTGTCAGATTTGTTCTCCTACAAAACAACCATCTGTAAGACTTTCCTGCTTCCTATTGTTACGGGAGAGGAGCACAAGGGCGTTTAGCTAATAAAGAAAAAAACAGAAAGAAGCAGTAAACAGGACAGGTATGGATACTTTTTTTATTCATAGCAGTTCGGCATCACTGCTTTCAAAAACTTTCCTGCAGCGTTCTCACATACTTTTCTGTCCCTGGAGGCCTCCCGCCCGCTGTTCACTTGGCGAAAGCAGAGGCGCCAGCTGATTGGCCAACCAGAACTCTCAGACAAGCCAGTGTTCACCTGTACTCCACTCTAGCTGCCCAATTACCCACAAGTCCGTGGGGTCCTTCGTTACCCAGAGGCCCAAGGGCTTCTTGTGTGCCAGTGTCCTAATGAGCGAGCAGAAAGACGTGTTCCTGCAGCAGAGCTCTGATAGTTCAGCCTCGCACTGAAGAACTAAACTTAACTAAAAACTTAAACTGATCCTGCACAGACTGTCTGGACTCATTATCACATGAAGTAAGGAAGAAAATATACCCATATACACATTATCATTTCCTTATCAGTACTAATAATTATGCATCCAGCCTGCAGGCAACAACAACCCAAACCAAATTACAGACAAGATCTGTTTGTAATGACAGAGTGAGCTAAAACTTTAACATTGACTGTAAAGATGGAGGGAGGATGTTTTCTCTGTAAAGCCCTGAGAGAAAATGTCATCATTATGACTTTTTCATTAAACTAATATCAGTTTCAGGCTCAACCTCAGTGTTAAAGCTGTGTCAGAATTCATGACACTAAATGACTCTGACGTGACCTTTGACCTTTGCGTGGCGGTTCAGTGAGTTTAACTGCATATCTCTTCTACAACTTTTTATGGCTTACGTACACAACAATTAAACCAGCCTTGCCTTTTAACTTTGACTAATGGACTTTCGTCATATTTGCACAACGAGCTAACCAGCAGTGTTTTACCTGTACTTCCCTTCAGAGGTTGCAGGTTACAAACACAAGACAGGGGTAAGGATTCTGTCCTCAGGTTTACCTGCAAGAACTGCTCAAGGTCTCTCCACGATGAACACTGATTCATCTCCCTGTGTATGTGCACAGTAACATGACGACAAATAATGTCAGATTTCAGTTTTGTTCTTACAGTGTGTGATGTAGAGATTCACCACCAACAACCAGACTCTGGACTCTCTAATCTAAGACGTGACATTAGAGAAAACAAACATGGCGGACTACAGTGCCTCTTGTTTGTTGTGCTTCTGTCTTCAGTCAGCTGCTTCCTGATTGTGGAAATATTGAACATGTTTAATATTTATCGGTGCAGATCAGGGAGAGTGAAAAGACTCTGAACACACCTCACACCACAGGAGAATCTGACAAGATCATCTTTACAGCCAGCAAATGATCAGGCCTTTGACTTTGATCAAACCCTCCCTATACGGAGGTGGATATATATCACCACATTTCTACATTCTACCATATGAACTTTAGATCGAGTATCACTCTGTAGTTTTACAGATAACCATTTGAACCCTGATTGTCACCTCACGTCAGTTAAGAGTATTAAAGTCAGAAAAAACCTTTATCTATGCACATACATTATCAGCAACTCATCATGATGTTTGCTCTCACTGAAATATTCATCTATGAAATATTTAAAGCTGTGTTTTTATGGCTGCACATTTCCTTGTAAACTCCCCTAGAACTGAAAATAAAGTTGTGTAGGTCCAACTACAACCTGACCACACCACATGAGTTTGTGAAGCTGAGGGAGTCGGTGGAGGGTTTCTGGGTGGAACAGTGAAGAATCTGAGCGCTCGCTCCTGCTCTGCTCAGCAGCAGTGATAAAGTTTAAACAGAGCAGATGCATGCTGGGAGAGTTTATCACAGCTGCAACTGCACCATCTGTGTCATCTCACTCCTCACAGGAGGTTTTTCATTATTTATCCTGATCTAAAGAGTTACAGCGTACAGCATCCCTGAATGCTTGTTTTCTCTGCAGCCGGCAGACTTCTGCCACCACTCTGAAAGTCATTCCTCCTTTCTTTACGTATTTTCCTTCTTCACTCCATCTCACTTATTTTCTTTGGGAATTTCAGGTCAACTAACAAAAAAACACAAACTTGTTCGATGAGGTTTCCACTGACAGTAAATCAAACATTTACTCCTAATTCTACTTTGAGTACTTGGATAATGTTTCCTTTTTGGCCTGTGGCTCTACGAGACTCTCAGTCATCACTGGTCTGAATAAGGGAAACTCTGCAAAAGGGACTCAAGCTTTGGCTCAACAGCAACGACGAGATGGTCTTTGGTCCTGGCCAGGTCTGCAGTGTAGATCATCAGAGCTGCCCAACAGTTCATTAATTGTCGGCACTCAGATTTCTGCTGCTGCAGCTCAGATCAGAGAGAAACAAGCCGCTCTCACCGATCCATCGGACCACAGGACAGCAACCGCCCCGACCTCAGCTCCTCCTCCTCTTCCTCGCCGCCGCGCCTATGTGTCAGTTAGTGTCTGCTGCCGGGCAGAGGAAGGAAGGAGTCAGCAGCAGGGGTGAATGAATGTGTTTTGGCACAGGGGGAGTCAATAGTCTTGATTTGACTCGATCAATCCTCTCCGGTACACCTCGCAGTCAAATTACCCCTGGACAAATTAAGCGAGCAGGAGTTTCCTCTGCAGCAGAAAGGAAAAAAAAAAAAAGAACTGGAGAAAGTGTTGAGGAAGCCGATAACTGAGGAGGACAGAGAGAGGGAGAGGAGGAAGGGAGGGAGTGGGAGAAAGTAAGGAGGGAGGGGTTGTGTTCAAAGGATCCGGAGCTTCGCCTTGCTCACATTATCACCACAGTACAAAGGGCCAAATATATTCAGTGGCTTTTCTGTGGCACAAAGCTGATTAGCGGAAGGTAGCCCCCATTGTGAAGAAAATCACTTCCACGGCTGTAAAGCAAGTGATTTCATATCCCTTTTTTTTATTTAAGATTACACAGCAAGTGCCTAATCAGCTGATCCTTAATCATCAGCATTGTGCCCCTTCATGTTTCCTGTAACCTCCGCCTCCCCCCGCCGACTGCCTGTGTTGCCGGCTGACGACAGAGGTTATGAGAAACCGCTGAAAGCCGAAGAAGGAAGAGAGGGAGAAAAAGAAAATCACTTCCAACATAATCGCCTTAAACAGCCTGGCTCCGTCTCCATCTGCAGCAGCAGCAGCAGCACTGGTTGCTTCATCTGTTCTCATATCATATTAGAGCTCATACAGGCCTGTTGGAGCAGGAGGGAGGAGGAGGAGAGGGGACGGGTGATGGCGTTAGTGCTGAGGGAGGTAAAGAGAGGTAATGAATCAATTATCAGTTCCAAGGGGGAAAAAACACTTCAGAAGAGGAAAGTGTCACAGGGGAGACGTCCTGCCGCCCACTACCTCAGCATGTCTGAGGTCCAGAGCATCCGCTTGTTGTTTGACTGACATGACATCCCACGTGTGACAACTCAACTGTTCATGGTATTGGAATATGTCATTCCAGAACCATGGGCATTAATCTGCTGCTGTTGCAGCCCTTCACTCCTCTGGTTTTCAGCAGATTGTGGAACCCGGCTGCAGCGATGTGTCCCTCTCAGACACAGGTGCATTATTAGTAAAGTTGGTCATATTATGCTGATATCTGTATTCACATCATATGGGCTAGATGATAGAAATGGGAGTGTTGGAGGTAAATGTATGTATGTTACTGGCAATTTCTATAATTTTGATATGAACTGAATGCAGCATAAGGCCTGACTGGTGTTACAGCAGATGGGGCTGAGGTTTGTGGCTGTGTGCACAGGGGCAGTGTCATGTTCGAAAGGAAAGGTACAAACACAAAGTGGGAAGAAAACTGTTGTCTAAAATATCATTGTATGCTGTTATTAGAACCAACTGTGTTCGAACTACCCCAGGCCGAAAGTACATCAAAGTCTATGGAAGGGTGTGTGTGTGTGTGTGTATACAGGTACCTGCAAAAGACATTATAGCACATCCATAATGCACCAAAAGAGTTGCACAGTGCATAATGACAGTACAGCAGCAGCCATATGTGATCTTAATGTAGAAACACATGGAACCAGGTTCCACGTTACCATCTGTATTCACACATGAAAACAGACTGAGCTCTTCCTATGTTTATACATCAGGACTTCTCAAGGCTCATTATTGTTTGCTTAGTACAAAACATGGTGGAATATGATTGACCTCTGGAGAACATTATTTTGCAAAGCCCATTATGCTTCAGTAACTGAACACATCAGAAGTCTGATAATAAACATCTAAATGATGTGTTCATAAAAAACTCTGCAGGTGCCATTTCCCACAGCGAACTGCTGTCTATAAAAACAGAATGACAACATACAGCATTACATTGACTTTAATGATAAAACACCATTTGTTTGCTTTACAGGTTGGTGTGTCAACTAATAATAAAGTGCTAATCAAATGCACAGGTACGTGATAATTTAATGATACTGCAGGAGCTATAAATGCCACTGCCACATATGAACAGCAGATACAACATGCAGCTGCCTCATCAGTCCAGGTGTGCAGACTGTTTGTTTCTGTTTTTGGCTCTAGGTTTGCCTCTCAGGTAACATTCATACCTATAAACATCTAGAAAACATTCAGTCTTATTGGTGAAAGTTGTTGGGTCTGTATTCAATTCAGTTCAATTCAATTTTATTTATATAGCGCCATATCACAACAACAGTCATCTCAAGGCACTTTTCATATAGAGCAGGTCTAG
This sequence comes from Lates calcarifer, assembly GCF_001640805.2. Taxonomy (NCBI): domain Eukaryota; kingdom Metazoa; phylum Chordata; class Actinopteri; family Centropomidae; genus Lates; species Lates calcarifer. The sequence continues at coordinate 24,994,580 of NC_066840.1, read as the reverse complement.
GCCGTACTCTTTAAAATAGGTATTTACAGAGAGAGACCCAACAGATCCACCATGAGCAGCACTAGGAGACAGTGGCAAGGAAAAACTTCAATCTACCTCGACCGGTTGGGTTAAGAAGGAGAGAGAGGGGGAGAGGGGGGAGAGGGGGTGGAGAATAGCGAAAGAAGAACATAGCATAACACAGGTTCCATATCAGATGTAAGATGAGGCCAGTAATACAGCAGTAGTAATGATAGTAGTGATAATTAAATATTCTAATTCTAGCAGCAGGTGTTGAGTGGAGTTGTAGGAGCAGCAGGAGACTTGTCATCACAGATCAGACTCTACAGCTCCAGAGGCAGAAATACCTGCAGAAAGAGACAGAAGAGGAGAGAGAGACGGAAGAGCACAATACTACAGGAAAGACAAGATACTGAGTTAGTAACATGTAACATGGGATATGAATCCATACTGAGTGGAGAGAGAGAGAGAGAGATAGAAGCTCAGTGCATCATGGGAGATCTCCCGGCAGTCTAGGCCTATAGCAGCATAACTAAGGGATGGTTCAAGCCTGAGCCAACCCTAACTATAAGCTTTATCAAAGAGGAAAGTTTTAAGCCTACTCTTAAAGGTACAGAGGGTGTCTGCCTCCCGGACCGAAACTGGGAGAAGGTTCTACAGTAGAGGAGCCTGATAACTGAAGGCTCTGCCTCTCATTCTACTCTTAGAAACTCTGGGAACCACCAGTAAACCAGCATTCTGGGAGCACAGAGTCCTGGTGGGATTGTAGGGGACTATGAGATCTTTAAGGTAAGATCGAGCCTGACCATTAAGGGCTTTGTATGTCTTTAGAGACTTGTTGGGGCAGCCTGATAATAATGAATTACAGTAGTCCAGCCTAGAAAATGTCTCATTTTGGTGATATTACACAGGTGAAAAAAGGCAGTCCTAGAAGTTTGTTTTATGTGTGAGTTAAATGACTTCAGCTTTATCTGAGTTCAGTAGTAAAAAGTTGCTTGTCATCCAGACTTTAATGTCCCTAAGCTTGGAGTTTGGCTAGATGATTGGTTTCATTAGGTTCCATTGACAGATAAAGCTGTGTATCATCTGCATAACAATGGAAATTTATGGAGTGTTTCCTGATAATATTGCCCAAGGGAAGCATATACAGAGTGAAGAGGATTGGTCCAAGCACTGACCCTTGTGGAACTCCATGTCTAACTTTTGTGTACATGGAGGAGTAGTTGTTAACATGTACAAACTGAAGCCTATCAGATAGATAGAACTTAAACCAGTTTAGTGCAGTTCCTTTAATACCAATAAAGTGCTCCAGTCTCTGTAAAAGGATGTGATGGTCAATTGTATCAAAAAGAAAACAAGTCCGTTGTCTGATGCTATCAGGAGGTTTGTAACTTTTACAAGTGCTGTCTCTGTGCTGTGATACAGCCTAAATCCTGACTGAAAGACCTCAAATAAACTATTATCCTGTAGAAAGTCGCACAACTGTTTTGCAACTGCTTTCTCCAGGATCTTAGAAAGAAAGGGGAGGTTAGATATAGGTCTGTAATTGGCTAATACATCTGGATCTAGAGTGGGTTTTTTTAGAAGAGGTTTGATTACAGCTGTTTCATACGACTGCGGAACATAACCTGTTAACAAGGACAGATTTAACATATCAAATACAGGACTGCAAATTAAGGGCAGAGCTTCCTTAAGCAGCCTAGTTGGGATGGGGTCTAAGAGACAGGTTGAAGGTTTAGATGCTGAGATAATTGATGTGAGCTGGGGGAGGTCGATGGGAGAAAAGGAGTCAAGGTTAGGTTTTGCAGTTGAGTTTATGGATCCAGTGTTTTGACATAAATCAGTGCTGGTTGAAGAGCTGTATGCAGCCTGACAGGAATACCTGCAGACGCTGCTCAGGGCTGAAAAAAAAAAAAAAAACAACTACACTTTACAGGTTAAAGATCATTTTTAATTTATGAATTTGTCCTAAAATGCTACAGTTAAACATCAGTTTAGCCAAATACTTGATGTGGGACGTTATGGTACTGTGTGATGGTTAAGAATCTGAACCTCTAAAGTCCACGTCCTCGCCAAAGATACACACACAGAGGGGTGATAACCATAGGTCACAGAGGTTTGCATGAAGTAAGTTGATTGGTTAACTCCTGAATGGAGATAACCAAACACAGATGAAAATAGTAAATGCTGTAAAATGTGTGTATAGTACTCAAATGAAAGAAACAGCAACGTGAACGCCTCTGAACGACCCCTGTGCACATCCGCCTACATCCAGCCTGGTGAAGCAGAATTCCTGCTTTAGCCTGTAGGAGAAGTGATGGATAGTGTCCATGGTGCTGGAGCGTATTCCTGTCAAGATGAGCTCAGAAAAAAGTTTGAACACAAGCGAATGAGGGCACATTTACATCCATCCATGGGTCAGTGTGAGGGTGGAAATCTCACTCGAGCGTTTACACCTAGTTTCACAATGATTGAGATTTAGAAAACAGAAGCAGGCGAATGCATCACTTTAAAAATTAAACTGTTTCGTGGCTCAGATGTTACAAATGTGTTGTTTGGAGCCGTAATGGTTGGACAGTGATTTGTCAGAACATACCATTCACAAGCTTCCAATACAAATGGATTCAGTTATGAGCTGTTTTTATAGATGACCTGCGATCATCATACTCACAGGCATTGTTGTAATACAACACAGTGCATTATGGAGGCAGAGTTGATACATTATTTCTGGTGTATGTGAGCGTCAGAGTGTCACCATAAACTTTAAATTTCACCCACTTCACACAGATCAGCCCTGCTCTCATATGAAATATAAAGAGAAGTCACAGTTCAAAAGCCATAAAGAAAAGAGACAAAATGGGGAATAAAAAGCCATACAATCTGTCAGCACATCACTTCCTGCAGCTGCAGCATCATCGACCTCTGCAGTCACAGCAGGCTTTTATGTTAATGCTTTTTTTTAAGTTGCGTGTCACAAACAAAACATTAAAAAGGAGAAAAAAAAAGAGACTCAAGCTCTCATTCAACAGATCTTATTTTTATCCGGGGCTTTAAGAGCCTCCCGCAGACGAGTTCTGAGGGTAAATGAAAGCGCGGCAGTAAAAATCAGCTTCTGCCGCTGCTGGAGAAGAGGGATGGAGGAGGCCACCAAGAAGGGGAGATAATGGAGAATTTATGTTCTCTCTGAGAGAGCCTCTTAGCTGGATTTAATTCTCTTAATAGTGGCAAGATCTCAGCCGGCAACACTTGGGCTCTAACCTGCCCCGCAGTTTGAAAGCCGGACGTGGGGGGGGGAAGCAACAGATGCATAATAAATGAACGAAGCCCTCTGGCTATGGAGAGACGTAATTGCTCTCAGCACCGTTAATGTTTCATGATTTTAATAGCTGCGTTCAAACGGTTTCGCTGAGATACTCAACGAATGTGCTGATGTCACCGGGATGATGATGCGGGTGAATAGGTGAGAAGTGAAAAGGCTTTTCCTCTGAGTGGATGATGCTTTACGTAAGGTTACACAACACACTGCAGCGTCGGCAGGACAGAGACTCGTAGAGAGCGGACTGCCAGGAGGATCTGATTCCCTGCCACCAACACAGGCCTTTGTTTAATCACTTGGCTTCTGGGTGGAAGGAGAGATTTAAATTCTGATTTTAATTAAGTCTGGACTAAGCACAAAACACTGTAGTACAATAATGAGAAGACAATCGCACCTGGCAGGAATGACATGCAGTACAAACAGGCTGAAGAAGGCCCTCTGATCTTTTACCAGTCTGATGTAGATATCACCTCCCCTCCTCCACCTGCTGGTCAAACAGCAGAGCACTTTCACTCAGAGACTCTCTCAGCTCCACTACGGGAAGTCGTTCCTGCCGGGTGCCATCGTGATTCTCCTCTCAGTCAGGAGGGGGAGGACTCGTCTGAACAGTTCTTCCCTGTGAGAGGACAGAACTGCTCACCAGAGTTTTTTATTTTTTAATCTCATCTGCTATCTATCATGTTTTGGTTTCTGTCACATGTCTGACAGTAAGCAGTTCTATTCAGACCAGAGGTGTAGTGGGCGGGGGATGTGGGGGAACGCCATCTGTCCACTTCTTTCAGCGTGATTGAAAAAAAAAAAAAAAAAGACACTAATAATAATAATAAGCAGCAGAAGAAAAAAAGAGCAATTTTACTGTTAAACCAGTGTTATTAGCAATTGAAAAACATTTTTTAAAAAGTATAACACACAAATCTCTTTGTAAATAGTGTTTTAAAATAAAACATTTACATTAATATGCTGGTTCCCCTGATAGATACTTTATTAATCTGCACAGGAAATTCATATTCCTTTATGAACCTGATGCTACAACGATGCTGGAACAACATCAGTTTCTTCTGAGGAGGCAGCACCAGCAACGTTCACACACTTAACTGTTGTTGGTGGGGTTGATTTTTATAACTGATCAGCTATAGTTTCCCAATCAAAAAATCCCCACTACACCACTGACTCAGACGTCCATGAATATGATCTGTGCTGATTAATGATGTAAGTGGAGCAAAGGGTCACAGGGTCAAAGATTCAACATCCAGAGAACAGGAATGTGTTTAGGACAGTTACTGGACTGTGACGGTGGAGGTGATGCTCTCATAGTAGAGGGAATTGTTTTGGATTTATCTAAAGCCACCACTGGAACTTTATCATGTAATATTACAATGTGTGTACTTTGTGTTACACCACCAGGTGTCAGTTAGTGAAGACACTTGAAGGGCACCTGGAGGCTTCTTGTCCTGTAGAGTGGCCTCTGAGAAACATGAATCATAAGTTGATGTGTGTTCTTCTGGTTCATGTTGATTTAAAATCATCTGCCAAATTCCATTTTCACTCTCAGTGTGTCTCCTTACACAAGAAAACCTGTTTCTACATGTGAAAACAGAAGCAGAGGAGAGAGTGAAATTTTCCTGAAGCCGTCGTGTGATGTGAGAAAACGTGACAAACTTCATGTTTCACTTCAGGATTTCACTTTTTGGTGCAGTGAGTGTCTGAGTGTTCCATCTTTTCTTCCTGTCTTCTGCCCTCTTGGCTGTCGACTCATCTGCTTCATGCCCCACTTGACTCTGATGATATGAGATTTCAGTCCCCATGGCAACTGGCGGGACTCGTAACCATCTCCACTTTCCTGTCTCTAATTCCTGCCCCTTTCATTTGCATAGAAATAACATTTTGGGATGAATGAGCGGTCCCCTCCAGTCCCAACCTGTGTCTGTCTGAGCGCTCAGAGCATCTTATTTGTGTTCCCGCCTGCCTGTATCAGTGCGAACATTTACCTCGTGATGTGAATGATGAAGCTGACAGTGTAGAGGAGCTGATCTGATCTCTCCGAGCTCTGGGCCTCATTTTAATATCGCCTTTGGCCGTGTATTTTTATTACACTCATATTTCATCAAACAATCTCACCAACAAGCGGGTAATGACATAATTAACCTACAGGGGGGAGTGCCCTCGCCGCCAGGACGATGGATTTAATTGGGGAGGCTTGAAAGCAAGGCCGGCCAATTGGAGAGGTTGAATGGAGGCAGGATGGTGAGCAGAGCCCTGCTGCCGTGTACCCAAAACAGACAGCAGGAGGCGGCAACAGGAGTTAATGAGCTTTTAATGACATTAACTTTGAGGTCCAGGTAGTGCTGAGCTTTGTGTTTTACATCCAGGTCAGTGATACTGAAACTATTAAAGTTTTTACCTTTATCTTAATTGCAGTTTTCTGGAAATGCGGATCATTATTCTTTAGACATGGCAGGATTTTGAAAGCAAAGTAAATTAAGATGAATTCATATATATGTTGGTGTTGTTTTATTGCTTCTGCAATAAAAGCTTATTATTCAAATCCACACAAGTGGCTGCATTTGGATTTTTTGCTGCGCTCACCGTTAGTGGTCATAACTCTTCCCTCTTTCCCCCTCGGTGCTGTACTAATGGACTACCTGAAGGCTCCCTGCACAGTTCTCTGTTTAGAATAAGATTTCTCACAGCAGAGGTAACTAATAACCTAAATGAGCTTTACTTTCTGCCAGTGGACTTTCTGTAACGAGGAGGTTTTATTTTGTCATCACGAAAAACATCCAAATGTTCAGCAAAGATCTGCACAGAATTTCCTGATTACACTCTTGCTCCAGGATAAACCCTTCAGGACAGACTTTACATATTTAACTCCATCACTGTTGAGGTTATAAAAGCTACATCATTAGGATGTTGTTTGTTTTATCCACATGTAGGACATAACAGATGGCCGTGCCCTCATCCAGCAGTGGTAATATTTATTTGGAGTGGTCCCTGTGTTCACATGATGAATGCAAGCCCAGTATTCACTCTTCATTGCCATTATACTTGCAAATGATCGTCTTATCAGTATAAGCTGGTGCAAAATAAGAAGTCGTCTACGCTGTGAACAAGAATTCATGAGTCTTTTGATCTAGCTCCAGATTTCATTTTCACCAGTTCGTCTGTACCTGTGTCTGTACAGTGGCTTCATCAGAGCTTTAAGAAAGAAAGATACTGAAAGCTCCACAGAGCTGAGGGGACATGTGGGTTTGTCACTGATTCCCCTTCTCCATCAGCAAAGAAAAGCTTCTGTGCCAGTTCCTACATTTGAACTGTTTGAAGCATTTTGACCAGAAAATGTCTGAATGTAGTTTCAGAGCTGAAAAAGTCCCGTTCCCAGCTGGAACCAAAAAAAAAAAAAAAAAAAAAAAAAAACCGCCTTTGTACAAACTGTGACAGCATCAGTGGACGTGTCAAATTCCACAGGTTCTGTTGTGCATTGTGTAACGCCCCCTCTCTGTTGATGATGCATCCTTCATCACAATGGTTCCACCTGTAACTGGTGGAAATGTGGGCTGGTTCACTAAACAGTCCAGTTTGCTGGAAAAGAGTTGTGATTGATTCTTTGGGCAAATCACCAGTCATACGATCCATTATTCCATCCTTCATGTGTGGCTAATGCACAGGCCTATGAGAACAGGCCCGACAACCTGATACAACTGCATTTACTCCAGAATCTTCTTAAAGGTCTTTGAGTCTTTCTTCATGAGTTTTTAAAGCAGCAGATATTCCTGCTGACCCTCTTCTTCAGTTACCACTCCCCCACACTGCTGAGACCATTTTGGCTGGCCTTCAGAGCGGCAGCGGCAGATAGGGAGAGGGACCGGGCGCTCTGAAACCCCGCAGGGTCACAGCGGCCAAACTTAGTCTGAGAGGAGACGGAGACAGAGACAGACGAGACGGAGGAGTCGACTGACTGGCTGCCTCAAAATGTCTAATCTCATAAGAAGTCTGCTGCCTGCTGACTGGGGAGCGCCGGGACACCAAATACAACTTTAAAAGCTTTTTTTTCCCTTCTGCACTCCACATCCCTTTATCACAGACAGGCCATGTGCTACAGGCTGAAAGGCGAACACACCAGAAGACTGCCTGGCAGGAGACCCCAGTGGAATCATGGGGGGAAAAAGCATGTGTGCGCATTTGTGCTGCATGTTTCTTTTCTTTCAGCATTTCTGTCAAATAAAACAACACTAAATATTTAATGTTATGAATTTCCTCTGGAATAATGCAGCTTTTGTTTTTACATGCTCTCCACCACCGTCGTTAATATTAAAGGGGGCCGTGGCAGAAACGTCTAAATGGATGCTTTGTGTGGGCTGAGGGTCTGTGGAGGAGTGGGAGCAATAATTCTCTGGCAGGAGTCACGCAGCCATGTGGAAACACTGCAACGCATACAGTCAACAGTATGAAGAAACGACACTAACATGTTTAAATAAAAAATAAAGAGTGCTTTTGCTGCTGGTAAAAAATACAAATTTCAAAATGAACGGTGTGATGTGGAGAATAACGGTTATCTACAGCTGAAATCACACATCTGTAAAAATACAACTTCTCATTTAGAAGAAGTGAAAATGTTAAACCACCAAGACTGAATATTTATCAAATGTTCCCCTGAGCTTAGGAAAGCTGTTTATCTGTGTGCTGCCATTAAATGTAAAGATAATGGGTCATGGTTTAGGGAGAGAGACACACGTGAGCAGTGGATCATTGGTTTTTGTTTTTTAATTTCATGACAAGTTGATATTTTACACACTGATTCTGAGAGTTGAGCATGAAGAGCGGGAGCAGAACGACAGGCCTGGGACAGACAGAAGTCTTAACTACAGGAGGCAAAAGCACGAGAGAGACATGTGGTCTTGAACCATGAGAGGACTCGGAGCTGCCTCTGAGTGGGCTCTAACAATGGGGCTGAGTGGACGGTGGGTCTGGGTATTTGAGCATGAGAGGTGATGAGTTTATTGGAAGCAGGTGTGGAAACTGAGCCAGGAACCAGGTGAGTAAGCCACACCCCACTCACACACATACGTGAAAACAGGGAGAAACTCCTGTGCTGTGACACATATGAACTTAAAGATATATTATGGATATGAAAGTAAAAGGTGAAAGTCCTTTTTTATTCCAGTTTGACTTTGAAGCATGAACATCGTCACAGTCCGCTGCAGCTCTCAGCGTCCATCTGTTAGCTCAGCAAAACCCAAACCAGAACCACTTTATGGAAATGTGTTTGGGCTCGGGGTGCCCAGGCTGCAGATGCAAACTGTCTTCACTCTAAATTATTATAAACCGTAACGCTTAGAGAGACATTCTTCTACATTAATTTTCTTTCTGCTGTGGGATGCTCTGCCTCGCGCCTTTGATGCTGTTCCCTTTCAAAGTAAAACAAGACATGAATTTAACATCGCTGCTGTTTATCTCGACTGAGGCTCGTGTGTCTTTCAAATGCAGAAAATTTCCTGCGGCCATGTTGCTTAGAACAATTTAGTAGTTCAAAGTTGTTTTAATGTGTCTGTGTGTGGCTCTTCTCAAAGAACTTGCCGGCACTTTTCAAAGACTAACAGTGGCATTAACATCAAACACCTTGGTGTTGCTCTATCTTAGAGGTTCCACCGCACTTGAAAGCAACTGTTTAACATCCATTTTTTATCAGCCATCTTTGAAGAAGTTGTGGAGATCTCGGCGTACAGTACGAGCCTGTGGTGTTTGGTTTGGTTTGGTTGTGTTGTCTGTGATCCATCTCGCTGCCGTGGGTCACTATAAACTTCATTTGTTCACTTTTATTTATTTATTTTTTTGCCCGTTCATCAGTTTCCTCTGCACTCAGCTGTGAGCTCACACCACAGGGAGGAAAGTGATTCACCTCTGACAGAATCTGTAAAATACAAGAACAGATTTCACATAGCAGACCAGCAAGTCTTTCCATCTCTGCTAAGTGTATTAAAGATCTTTATCGCTGATGTTTTACATGAATAAATCAGTACTGTGTTAATTTGAAGACATGATTGTGAGTGGCAGGAGCAAACAACTGCTCCAAACCACCAGATGAAGATCACAGTGTGGACTATATAACAGTGGGCAGTTTACTTTATTGTGTCAAGTTCAGTCAGTCAGTAATTAATAAGTTACTGGACATAAAATCTATAACGTGCTGAGCTGCTGTAAGACTCACCACCAGCTTTTCATCTCCCTGAATATTTATATGGAGTCTGAGAACTCCAGGTGCAGCAGTGAGTGATAAAGTTTGTTTAGAGCTTCCTTTAAAAAGATGAGTATCTATAAAAGGCCTCTATCATGTATCCCAACAACAAAGTAACACACAGTGTTAGTGTGTCATCTTTAACCTGACTGTGTCACCGTGCTGTTTCAGATCACACTGCATTAGAATTTTTCAAGTATTTTTCCAATTTGACATTAAAGCTGGACGGACTTTTTTTCACAGCGGTAAAAAATCATCAGCTTGTAACGTGTTGCCACACAGAACCAAAATAGTCAGAAACCTTCATGGCTGTGTTTTGAGATTGCACCCAGACATGACGCAAAAGTGGAAAAACACGCCAGAAGAAAACCTTTCAACGGCGGGAAAAAAAAAGAAAGATCGTGTTTAAACAAATATGAAGAACATGACTGGGCTGAACATCGAAACAGACACGACCTGAGCCACGTGAGCTCCTCTCCTCAGCTTAGGTTTGCATACAAATAACACAATGGTGTGCACTGATCCTGATGTGACACAGTACAGATGATGACATTCTTTTCACTTTATAAGGTGATGGCTCATTAGGAGGAGCCAGGTGATGGGTGGACTGTCACAACATTTTACTGCTTTAATCCAAAACACGATCTCTTTTGCCTAAACTGAACCATTTCAACCCAAACAGTATGGAAAGAACTGGTGTATGACCTGGAGACAGAGGACGGACTACACAAACACACAAATGGAGAAAAGAAACCATTCACCATTAACTTTAGGGATCAGAAGGGTGTAAAGACAACTTCTGCAACAATTCTCAGATTGTCTTTTTAAGTCTGTATCTGTGGAATTTAAGTTCACACAGCCTCAAATAAAGAGACTGAAAAAGAAATGAGGCAAATAAAAAACTGGACAGGCCACATAAAGACAGGAAGATACCTGAGAGAAAAACAAGTATTAATGTCTCATAAGAATTCCTGTCGCTCTCATGCGGCTCTAAACTCAGGACTTTTACTGTCACAGTGACAGGCTCCTTGTATGGTATATTCCACTTGTTGAGGCCCTGCTTGCATGTGTTTACCTCCTGCCTCTGAGAACCATTTTTTAATTGAGCTCCAGTTTAATGACAGTAGGCTGTCGCTGACACAATTACTATAGAAAATATAACAGTGATATCTAAACTGTGTCTGCTGCCTCCTTCCACTGAATAATCAGACAGCTTAATATAACACTGATATTCTCGTAACTAGAGGCTCTTCAGGAGCTAACGTCTTCTGTCGGTCACCTGTCAATCAAAGCAGTGTCATGTTCCACTGTCGACGGTCACCATCAGATGGTACTGGGGGCAGCGGCGGTCACAGCTGTTGTTGTTGCTGAGCGACTGCTGGAAACACTTTCCAGGAGCAACACTCTTCATTTAAAAAGTTGAAATATATTTAACCTCTGGTGCTCTGCGCCCTGAGTGCTCAAAATATGCCAAGCCGCCGGGAGCAGCGAATGATTTCTTTAGAAATGATATTAAAGAGAAGTCAGAGCTTTTCCCAGCAGACGCACGACCCAAAGCAGTGCTGCAGCCACAGAGTCACGACTGTCATCGTATCAAAGGAAACCTTTATCTCACCCTGCTCCAGAAAGCTCAGTCACAGCCACTTTATTCTCCCACTACAATAAATGTTCAAGAATCAGACTTAGAGACGCTCCAACTTAGAGCACAAAACACACCAAACATGCTGTGATTCATGTCTGTTCAGCTGCATCAGTGCAAACAGCAGTGTGTGTGCATCAGAGTAAACACTGCTGTGCCTCATCCAGTCATGGTCACAACACAAAGCACATTCAAACATGGCTGTACAGTGTCTCTGTGGAGCTGAAGTGGAGGAGCTGTTTTTGTCTCCTGTTAATCATCTCGTATCCTCTCAGACTGATCTTGTGACCCGCTGTGGGGATCCCAGCTCTCAGGTTGGTGAACACTGGTGCAGCAGAAAGCAGAGGATTTTCCTGCTCACTTAAATTCAGCCTGTTGACAGAGGGAGGCAGCAGGCTGACTCAGTGTTTGTTAGTAACTGTAAGATGTTGGTTTTTATTCTGTGTGTGGGATGAGTCTGCCAGTGTTGAAGGACTTGTCTTTTGTCACCTCTTGGCAGGGCCTCTCTGTATGGGCGAGATATTCTTGTGGTCATGGACTCCCACTATCACAGGTGCAAGGCTGTGTGGAGTGGATCAGGTACATTTAAAGATGTTAATACTTCAAAATACTGTCAGTGCAGAACTGCAGATGGCTGAGTGTTCCCATGTTGGTGATGATGGGGCGACTGGGAGCAACATCACGTCTGTAAAATGTGACAGATCCATGTCTGAATACACAGCACGAGTCAGTTCATTAAGTCGACCTGTGTGTGACCTTCACTGTAGATGTACAGCTGCTCAATTATGTCGTTTTTTGTTTCCAAAGGCAGAAATGCAACAAAAATCACTTTTTGTTTTTCTTGGCTCCTGGGTAAATCACCCATAATCCTCTCTGTTTGCATCCTATTGGGTCAAGGAGCTGCATGGCGGCGTCATGTATGATAGCATCTCCATCAGGGTCACCTTGTGCTTGAATCAAAACAGTCTGTGATGTTGGTTGCCTCAGTTTCTCACCATCTCTCTTTTTGTTTTCTTCCAGAGGGATGTTGAGTGGAAGCTGATGAGAATAATCTACATGCCAGAGAGAGAGACAGAGAGAGACGGGAAAAGAAGGGAAAGACGGCGCGGCAAAACTTTGAGACGGGAGGTGATGATGCAAGTCCGAGGCAAGACGCCTAATACCCCCGGCTAACGATCCAGCAACTGGAATGAAACCCTCGGTGAGTTCAGGTGGGGAGGTTTTGGTTGGTGGAGGGGAGGAGTTTTTTCTTTCTTTTTTTGGGGGGTGGGGGGGGGTGGGTGTCACTCTGCTTGGAGGCCTTTGACGTCGTTGTCACTTCCTCTTCCTGCAGAAATCTCTGAGGCAAGGAGCGATGATCAAGGAGGGAGACTGAAGACGCAGACATGACACCTCTGTGCTGCAAAAAACAAGTCTTTTACTTTGAAAATCAAAAAATATTCAAAATTATGTACATCTTAACCAGGCATCGAGTCAAGTGCTTCCTTTTATCTAGTCAGAAAACGAGGTCCAATCAAGTTCCATTTTCTTAAACCTTGTGCAGTGATTTGCCTGTTTTGACTTGAAGGTTCAAAAAAAATCAAGTCTTTACCTGGAAACAGGTTCAGTACACAGGCAGGCAGTCAGACAGGTAAACTAAACCAAACAGACTGAGATGGGGTCCAGGAACAGAAACTAGTCGAGCACAGTAGGAGACAAATTGAGAAATTGCTGGAACTCCTGTCACAGAGAACGAAGATGAACTGGCACAGAGCGAAGGAACACACACCCTAAATACACCAGGAGGGGGAGGACGCAGAGTAAGGTGGGGCCAAACCCTGAAAGGCGAGTGTAAGCAACAAAAATATGACAGGAAATATGATTCAAAACTGAAACTGGGAAAAGTAGAATTACCTCATTTTTTCCTGCACTGACGAAAATCTGAACTGTTAAATAAACAGGTGTTTTGCTAAACCTTCCAACACACCTCAGGTCTTTGTCCTTCGAGACATTAAATTAAACACTGCTTGTGAACTTCTTAGAAAATCAGTAACAGTAATAACCCCCACAAAAAATGTCCAATTATCTTTGAGTCACTTCTCAACCCCAGTGTTATTCAGCTCATTGATTTCTTTCACAGCAGCCTATACATTTGTTTATACAGTACTTTCACACACAGGCTCCTGTAACTGCTCAGTAACCGACACTTAACACAAATTCATCAGCACAGTCACATCTCACCGTCACTGTTAGACGCTCTAACTCTGCGTCTAAGTGAAGTAACACACAGTTATACTCCTCATCATCAAAACCTGTCTCTGCAGCTCTGCAGTGAACCTGCTACACAACATGTCACTGAGAGGACAACATTAACAAACCACTTCATCTCTGCAGTCAATAAAAAAGGTTTGTTGTGTTTTGTAAAGAAAATTAATATCTGATATTTTTGCAGTGAAGAAAATCTGCTTCAAAAGCCTCAGTCGGTTCTATAAAGGTGGGTTTTTGCACCATTACAGCTCCAGCTGCTTCATACTGGTCTTAAATTATAGTCCAGCCCTGTACCTGGCCTCCACCTCTTCTTCCTCTCAGCACACAATGAACACATAAAAACACGGGCGAGCTTCTCTTTTTATCTCCTGACACTTCAAAGGGAATCCATGCAAAATTTACCATGCCTGCTTTACCACCAGTGCGGCTCATAGATCCGTCCTCTCTGCATCAGAGGCGTCTCACTGGGGAGAGGTGGGTGGTGGGTGGGGGTGAGACGGGGCGACAGGCGGCTCCGCGGTACAGTCAAAACCAGCGACAGAAACTTCTTACTCTGTGGCTTCTTCAGCCAAGAGGAGCTGACAGGAAGCTTTGGGGAAGTCAGTGCACTAACACACCAGGTTTACCATCTTTACCAGAGAAAAGATCACAGAGCATTGACTTTGACTGAAAAACTCTGCAGGTACAGCTCAACAGAAAATGTCTTTTTATTAACATAAAGCTGCAGCTGTGGCTTGTAAAGGACGGTGTGTTTTTCCTGTGTTAATAGAAAGTTTCTCACTGCAACAGCTACAACAGTGGTTCTTTTGAGCACTGGATCTCTTGTAATGACCTGACACGCCTCAGGGACGTCCTCCCTTAACGGAAACTACAGACATCCAGAGCTGTCAGTGGTTTGTGACTTCACCTGTGCATGAAAATAACGTGTAAAACCACATTCCAGTCTATTTTTACTATGAGAAAATGGACAGAAAAAAGTACCAGATCAAGGTAAGAAAACTGAGAGAGACACTTCAGTGACAAACCATTCAAAATGAACAAGATACCACAAAATGTGGCAACTGAGGTTCAGACTGTTGAAGATGTGCTGCTGGTGAAATACTTGTAGTGCACATGGAAACTACAGCAGGGACATGACACAGAGCACAATGCAGCCATATCCAAGGACACATATCAGTCATATTTTCCAGATGCCTCGCTCATTCATGTCTTATGGAACAGATGCGTTTCTGATATACGATTTATAACGGTGCATGCCTGATTCAGGTGAATGAATTCTGGACACACATCAAGTTTGTTGTGTGACCAAATATTGATATTAATTATTGATTTATTCAGCAGCAATTAATATTAACAAATATATTTCAAAAATCTTTCAAAAAGCTTTTGAGTTCATTTTGTATCATAACGTCTTAAAATAATCGCCTGAGTCATTTTTTCAGATTTTTCAGGAAACACAAAAAACTGAACCACTTGTTGAATATATGATATTTACTAACAATTTTAATCAAAACAGTTATAACAACAGATGCCTATTGACATACAAACAACAAGGTCAGTCAAACATGGACCATGAGAGAATGAAATGACTTAGGCAAATTAAAACTGCCTAGGACGGTCTAGGTCAGAACTCTGATGATGTGTATCTGAAGTCTGCTCGTTACTGGTTTCAGTCAGTTTGTGTGAAGCGGCAGCAGCCAGGAGTCGCCGCTCAGAGCGGAGAACAGAGCGACCTTCGAGGTCACAGCGACGCCGTCTCATCTCACATCACCGCCTGCTGAAGGACGGCAGAGCTAATGGAGTCTCAGTGAAGCTGTGAGGAGGAGGTGGAGACACCACACACACCCAGATGATTCAACAGGTTCGAGGCCTGCAGGTCATCGCACTGCGTGGCATTGCACATGAACAGACTCCAGACTCACAGTGCTGCCAGATGCAGGGACAAAGTCGAAGGAGGTTTTTTATTCAGTTCAGGCACCGAGGCAGGTGACCAGGTCCCGCTGCTCCATCACACCCCCACCCACGGGAAAAAGTAAACGTTTGGCATCCAGCAGCTCAAAAAATAACCAGGAATAAATAAATAAAACACAACAACAACACTTGACCTGATTCTCACAAAATACAACACCTGAACACTCCGCTCCTCCATTGTGTAACAGTTTTATTCACATGCAATGGCTGATAATTCTCTCTGAAAAAAAATAAATAAAACAAGATTCAAAAACCAAAATTGACTGAGCCTCTGTCAACAGGTAAATCTCTCCCCCTGCAGCTTTACATATTCATAACCACAGACAGGTCTCTGCTGTAAACCACCAGTACAGATAATAAATTCATTCAGAAAGAAAAATATAGAGCTGCTCTGTACGTCAGCCTCGTTGTTTTCTCCTCATTCAGGCGGCTGAGACTCTCTATGAGCTGAATCTCATCCCTCTGCTTGTTTACTTTATTACCTTGTTGCAAGTTTTTGAACAGCACTCCAAGCGATGGCTTGTCAATTATGCATATTGCATATTAATACTTAATTTGATTTGATTTGCCTTTCCTTTGCTGTTAATCCAAGCACAAACAAGCCATGGATCCTTCAGTGCGGAAGAAGGGTTCCAGTTCCACCGTCTATAGGAAACTGAAATTTCCCCAAAACCACTAAATCTGAGTAATTAACTCCTTCCTTCACGCATGGCAGAGAGGGGTTTTTATTTTAATGATTTGATTCACTGATCCTTTAAATTTAGCCCCGCAGGAAGAGATGCAAATAAAACTCCATCTTCATTTATTGTCTTTGTGGCCTTTTATGCTGCATATTGAATCAGGCAATAAAAGCCTCATTGAATTTATGAAACACAAAAGCCAAACAAACCTCTGGGCCTGATTCGAGCGCGTCCAGACGACTTCCTGTCGTCTGACACGCATGTTCATCAAACTAGTGTGTGTGTGTGTGTGTGTGTGTGTGTGTAAAGATTGAGCTTCAAAGGACAAAGTCTGATTTAAAATTAATCAAACGTGATGAAAATATGTGTGTGTGTGTGTGTGTTAGAAATACCCTCTGTGATCTGCTGATCAATATCCATTCAAAATCTACTGTATCGCCTCAGCTGCAGCGGTTCCTTCCTGCCTCGCCCGGGTCTATCGCAGGAGGTGATGGAGGCAGCGTTCATCCTCTGCAGCTGACGGTTGTCATCTCTCAGATACGGCTGACTATGAATATGGATGTGGAATATTTGACTGCTGCTACATTAACATGTGGAAGTCGACTGCACTCGTTAATGTGAGCTGAGAGGGCTCACACAGATCCTCCAGCTGAGCTGCTCTGAGAGATGAAAATGAAGCAGGAAGTCAATGATGTCAAATTAAAAGCATCACAGCTGATTAAGTGTGAGGGAAAGATGTGTTTTTATTTTTAAAGAAAATGAATCCATCATCTCGAGTTGTGCTCTTCAGTCTGCTTTAAAGATTCTGCTCCTTTACTCCAGTTTTCCCAGTTTGGAGACTTTCAGCCACACTGTGCGTCCTCCTGCTTTACATTGATCTCTCATTCTTCATTCAACATGAGAGATTTTCAAATCTGATATTCATGTCAAATTTCCATACTTGCACCATGTGATGACAAATGAAAGATTATGCTTTAAAACTAAATATCTTTGAGGATTTATTCAGTACGGAAACGTCTTCCTGTTCTTCTTTTCTTTTATGTTTAGTATTTTCGTTTGTTCCTCAGTTGTTTCTCTTTCTGTCTCTTTTCCTTCCAACAGTGTTTCTTCTTCTTCTGTTGCTTCTGTGATTCATTGCTGTCGTTTTCAGTGTTTTCTTTCTTAAATTTCTTTCATTCTTTTTCTGTTTTTCCTACTATACAACACGTTATCTCTTTGTTTCCTTCCATTTGTTTCTTTTCCTTTCACTCTTTCAGCCTTTTTCACACCTTTTCCTTCCAGCAGTGCTTCTTCCGTTCTTTACTTCCCCTCCCAGTCTCTCATTTCTTCTTCATTTCCCTCCTTCTTTTCTTTGATTATTCTTCTGTTTCTTTTTCATTTTTTCTCTGATCTTTTGTTCCCTTCCTTTGTTCTCTGCTGTTCAGGTCATAAATCGTCTGATTCACTTCAGTATATTTTACTTTTAATATTTCTTTACTTTCACTCAAGTAAAATGTGAGTTCACAAAATAAATCTATGTGTGAGGATTGTAGGATATTTTCGACCTGTTTTCACAGTTGTGTCGTGTTGAAGACGTGTTTTTCACTGAGTGATGTCAGGGGAAGAAAAAAAAATTAGGTTATGGTTTTTCAGGAGGGATGTGTGTGTGTGTGTGTGTGTGTGTGTGTGCGTGTGCGTAGCACTATCCTACTTTACCTCCCCTAATTGCAATTACCAGTGGTGGCCCGGGCTATTATCATTTTGACAGTTTACAGAAGTTTCTTTATTAAAGAGCTGAAAGCGTCTAAGTGGGTTAGGTGTCTTGAGCTTTTGCGTTGGCACTCTTGACAGACTCCTTCTTCCTGCTTCTTAATTGCTTGCACCTCAGCAGGTCGGGGGCGAGGAGCTCCTGTTTCCCCCCGCCGCCGTCCCACCGAGGACTAATCTGGCACCGGTTAATAAAGCTCAAAAAACAAATCCGACAAAAATTAACCCCTGTCACAGGAGAAGGGCGATGTATGGAAGCCAAGACAGGCTGACGAGATCTGAATCCTCTGAGAAACTGAATATTAAAATGTAAAATTTATTACAATTAAATATTTACCTACTGTAAGTTTACTGAATTTCAATCATTTCAGTTGTGAAGTTTCAAAAACAAACAGTACCAGTGTGCCTCGATTTCATTTTTCAAACCTTGAAAATTAAAAAAAAAAAACAGGCACACATGATTATTTATGGTCACATTACTCAAATGGGACTGATGAAGTTCTAAAACATTCCAGATGAACCGTCGAAAATGGATCCATATTACACACACGAGACGACCTGAGCGCAGGATCTTCAACATGTCTGGAAATGTGAATTCAATTTAAAAACGTCACCATCTCCTCCGGGCAGATGTGTTCAGGTCCCAGACAACAACAAGCTTCCTCAGTGTGTCATTACAGGAGGAGCTCTGTGTTTAAACTAATGAAAGTAATGAATGGGATTACCAGTGACTGTCAAAAGCCTTTATGCCTTCGTTTATTCTTTCTGCTGACCTCAAAATTACATGAGTCCATCTGGCACGCCCCCAACACACTGGGCTGCAGTTCACTGCAGTTCACGCTGCACTTGTCGAGTCACAAAGCAGAGACTTAAAGGATGTGATTCAGAATGAGGTTTTCAGTTGCTTATAAAACTCGGCCTTTCTTTACTTTAGCAGGAGGGAGACTTTTCAGCAGCTGGCATTTTTGATGATTGACACTTGAAGTGAAAGCGTGCCGTCACATTTCTGCAAATACCTGCTGGTGAGGGCACACCCTCTCCAGCAGGTATTTGCAGGAACGTGGTGTGTGTGTGTGCACATCTGTTTCTTGCCTGTGTGTGTGTGTGTGTGTGTGTGTGTGTGTGCTTGTGCACATCCTCAGGGGTCAGCAGCGGTTTATGGAATAATCTGTAAGACATAAATTAATTGTCAGAGCTGTCAGTGGCTGGAGCAGCAGCTCTCAGAGAAGCAGCTCTGGAAGAAGATTTGAAAGATAATTTGAATATTTCTCTCTCCTTCCCCCAGTGTCACATTTGATTTGACAGGCCTTAATGGCTGCCGACATTGGAAATTCACCAGTGCTGGAATTAATGTTGGAATGGAAATCTCCTCTGCTGCTTTGCTTTTTCATTTTTTTTCATCTTATAAAAGGGATCAAGAACTTTTGCCTTGTTAATACTTTCTTTTGTGCCTTTGATATTTTGTGAAGCCTCAGCACCTGATGCGCTGAATTCCTCACAACCAAGAGAAGAAGGGGAATATGTTGTGTGTGTGTGTATTCATATGTAAGTATGTGTTTGTGTGTGTGCGTCATTAGATTACACATGCCTGTGTTTCATATTCATAAACTCCACCTGTGGAGAAGCAGCTTCTTACTCACCTCACCTCCATTTTTAATCTTGTGCAGTTTCTCATAATTAATGCAGCAGCTCTGCAGATCCACAGGTATCAGCCTGAAGCTACTGACCCAGTCTCCAACACACACACACACACACACACACACACACACACATTTACCTGTCCACAACAACACAACACACACCCAGTGGTACAAATTAAGATTTTAAAATGTACATTTTGATTTGAAGTATATCTTTGAGGTGCTTCTGATACTTTACACTTCTGTTCCAAATATTTGATCGTAGCATTTAGCAGGTTGTAGTGTATTTGTTTTCCTGTGCCAATTAAAATGACCAAAGGATGGGAACATTGCATTGTGCCAGACCCACCCTCTGTGCCTTTCCTCCACTGAGGTGTGTAATGAGTCACCAAGATATTGTGGTAATGAGCAAAATACCACTTCACCACAACTGAGCTTTGGCTGCACAGAGAGAGCAGATTCAGCAAAACAAGTGCAACAGGAAAAATTCCTTCCTCTTATTGAAGCAACAGTGAGGTTCAAACATGGCTGCACTCACAGTAAATGAAGCAGGCTTTATTGCTGGTTCCTTTAGATTTGATTTGTGATGAATGGATTTCCACTGTGTTCAGTTGAGGACAAGAGAGAAACGGAGAGATGAAGGGTTGGAGGGAGAGTGGTTTCAGAGCAGTAATCTGGTTTGGGAGTCACGGCTGGTCCATACACTCCCAGTAAATTTCCTGCTGTAAATGGGGGCTAATGGGGGAAAGGTCTGTGTAATTCTCCCTCCATTAGCTGCTCCGCCTGGCCTAATTGCCCAGCCGAGCCTGAACAATTTTGTTAGACGTTGCCCGGGTAATTATGGCTGCTTTGGCTAAAAATAACAGCTGCCCAGAATCCAGAGTCAGGCAGAGGTTTTCTTTTCTCTTTATCTTCAAACACCACCATCTCCATCCTCCACTCACCAGCAGCTCCACACCACTGGGACGGGCCGAGCTGTAAATAAAATGAATATGGAGGCCACGCTGTGATGGAGGCGATCAGCTGGGCCGAGGGAATCGAACCAGCAGCGTTTTTTTTCCTCTGTGGACACAGACATGCTTCTGGTGATGAGCTGAAGGACACTGACGAGGGACAGAACTGATAATCCTGCTTCGACTGCCATCAAGCGGCAATTTTCACCCTCGAAAAAAATGATGTGACTCTCAGTTGATTTGTCACGTTTTAAAGACTAAATCCATGTCGAGGATTTTCCAATCGAACGGCAGAGGAGATCAGGTCAGAATCATTAACATCAAGACAAGAACATCCACCCAGACCCTGCAGCCAACTCTGACTTACTCCACCCCACATAAAAACAGATTCTCCAACAACACACAGGAAAGAAAATCAATAGAAGAAATAGATATAAAACTATTTAATATATATACACTGTCTCTACAATAATGCAGACAATAGACAATATGAAGATGGAAAAGGATCAGGTGGTCATTTGTTCAAACACCATAGATAGCATTTCTGACAAGTGGCATCTTGTTGTTTAATGCTGCTGTCGGGTTGGATGATTGGGAGCACAAAGTCAGTGTCATGAACTAGAACCACAAGGAGAGGACTCGGAGGTGAGATTTTTTCAGATCTGGTGCAAAGGCAGGCAGGCAAACAAAACCCAGAAGAAGTTGGACACACTAAGAGAAAGTCAGGGAGAACATGCTGGAACTCCTGGAACAGAGGTGAAGGAGCACACTCACTAAATACGGGCCAACAATCACAGGTGAAGACCAATGTTCAGTTGTTGCCACTAATCAAGACAACATTAGTTTCCATTAACAATGACTCTGATCTTTCCCGAACCTTTATCAGTACTTTCCTAAATCCTTAACCATCAGTTTGCCGGATCAGAACACACAAACAAGAACATCCTCTGTAAATGTCACGGTGAAATACTGTGACAGCAGTGGGACTTTGACTGGATTTTGCAGGGACAGATGCTTCAAGTGAGATTGACATTATTCTGGATCCCAGTTGTCCCAGTTGGAGCCGTGCTGTGTGTTTTAAGCCCAGTGGCAGCGTCTCCTCTGCTGACGGGACGTTTAAGAAAGTCGTGACAGAAAAGTTTCCGGCAGCAGCTTTCTTTCTAGCACTGTCACTGCGAGGAAACAGAGTTCTTTTAAATGAAGATTTGTGTTCTAATCTTCCCTCCATCCTTCCTTCCTTCCCTCCCTCCAGACAGATTTACCTCCCGCTCCGTCAGCCCCGGCCTCCATATTTATCCCAGCAGCCCTTTCTGCTGGCCTGGCACTTGTGTTTATGTAGTGCTGTGATTGTTGATTTATATTTTGACAGCATGCATCTGCGTATTTTGCTGATGTGTGTTTTTTATTTGTGTGTACGAGCTCACTGCTTGTTGTATGTGTGTATTTCTCTGCCAGTGTGTGTGTGTGTTGCTAACAGAAGCTATTGACTTGTTGTAAAGCCGCGGTCCTTGAGAGTATTTATGAGCGGGGAAGCAGAGCAGCTCGGTGGCATTTTCCCGTCGCTGAAGCAGAACGACTCTCTCGACTCTCTCTCTCTCTGCTCTGACAGCCTCTGCTGAGCAAAGAGACACGTTTCCCAGAGTTCATAGCATTTCCCCATCTCTCTCTATCCATCCACAGCTATCTGACAAATCCATAAGGAAGCTTATTGATGACAAAAGTATTGAACGAGCACCAAGACGAGCTGTAATCGATCTGGAAGTCAGGGCCTTGTGAACTCTGGTTTGTATATCGCCTTTGAAAACCAAACATTCATACAGGATCATATTCTGAGTGATAGTGCTGATCCTATATATTGTTGTTTCTTGTGAAACACAGTGAGTGCTGCCACACATATTTCACAAAGGTTTGGTTCATGTTTTTAGGAGTTTAGGTTAGAGCAGTCTATTTCAGGAGGAAGCTCAAGAAAAGTTCATATGAGGACAGAATGAGTTCATCTGTGTTTCAAATCCACAACAAAACGTGTGTGTACATTTGAGAGGAGCCTCTTTCTTTGCTTTTCATTGGCAAAGCATGTTCAAGCCTTGAGTAACATCAGGTTACTTCCTACTGTAGGCTTATTCTCAGATTGATTTGACTAAAGAAATTTCATGGCCTTCCTCCTCTCAGGGCTTCAGGTAGTGTGTTATAGTGCCATGCCTGTTGTCATAACGCTAGCTCTTATTTGAGCTTATTTAATTTTAACTTGACAAAGTTGCATGTGACTTTATTTTGCTGCTCTCGTCGTTTTGTTAACGAACCTCCATACCTCTCTCTGTGAGATGCTGTGTGTCGATGACAGATCCAGACATGACCTGCAACAGATGCACAGCTTAATTCCCTCTGCAGACTCTAATGGAGACAAATGGATGATTCAGAGAGCAACAGAAGGTGTCGCACATCTATATTCATCTAAATTTCCTAAAATTTGTGTCTTTATGGCGTTTGTGTGTTCACGTGGACCAGGGACAGAATCCTGCTCCTCTGTCAGGAGCTCTGAACTAAGGATGTTTTTACATTTTCTGACCTCTGACGCTGTTTAACTTGGTACCAATCTGTCATGTGATTAGACTCAGTGCTGTATTCTTTACCCAAAGAACAGGGAGATTCACATGAATTGTTAGGAAACAGGTAGATTTCAAAAGGAGCTGGTGGAGACCAAACCAGAGCTAAAAGGAGAGTGAGTACAGGACCTGGATTAATCAGGTCACACATGGTGATCATGGTGATCATCATATGTCTGCTGGATGTGGGAACAGGCAACTGTCTGATTACATATTCACATATATTACAGCTTTCTAAGGTGATATTATGTCAGTGTTGTGTTTACAGCTTGGTTTTCAGATTTTAGGATATAAAAAGAAAGAAATCGATGACAGCAGAGATGCTCAGCAGCTGCTGCAGTGCAGCAGAACACTCAGATTCTCTGCACTGTATTTCCAAGTGTATGTGCACACCTGAAAATATTTTGAAGCCATTTGTGTTGGTTGAATATTCACAGGAACATCAGTGGTGTGTGATCAGGCCTGGTGTTCCAGTTCATCCCAAAGGTGTTGGATGGGGTTGAGGTTCTTCCGCACTAAACTGAGAATACTGCTGATATAGACAAGGGCTTTTATGTATTATTTTTAATTTACTGTGTTGACCATTTGGTTGAAGTTATATTGAAAAGGAACAGTTTCACTCTGAGATCATATGAAATCTTTATTTATTTATTGGACATTCAGTTATTCATTTAAGTGATTTATATACATTTTAGTGTTGTGCTCTTAGATTTTTCATAGTTATACATATTCAATATTTTTTATTTATTCATGTCAAAGTCACTAAAGTAGACCACTGCATGTTAAGTGAGCCCTGTCTTTCAGAAGCTCATTTGACCCCTCCCTCTCCTGTCCAACCTAAAACACTTGCCGTTCCTTGCGTGTTGACTACTGAACATTCGGTAGATGGCTAATTATTCAGCCCTTTTTAATGACACTGTCTGCACTTTTGCCTTTGAATCCCGAATGAGAATTGGCTCTTGCACACACAAACAACAATAAAAGGTATTTAACAGTAATTATCTGGCAGCAACAAAAGACGATGACATTTCAGAGCGTGGAGTCGCTGCCGTCGTCGCTAATTGAGCTCCATCGTACCTGAAGATTTATGGAGGAGCTGAGCAGTGAGTCGTCCTCTGCTCTGCAAGGACACTCTGCTGCTGCCAGAGAGAAGAAAGAAGAGGAGGCAGACTGCTTTTAAATGTGCACGCCCATAAACACACACACACACACACTCACACACAGAGAAGGTTGTTTTTTTTTATCTACTGGTAAATACAGTACCTGGAAAAAAATTACAGTCTGAGGAAATGAGCTTCAACAATGCACCACACTCATCTAAACTGGATTCATTTAAAAAGAAGAGGCAAACACAAACAGGCTTTTCGGCACAGATAAAAACTATAATACACTTTCCCACTTTCCTCTGCTTTAGAAACTTACAGGTCACAGCTCTGCTCCACTTTTCTTCCATCTCTTCCATTATTTACTCTCCAAAAACTCAAGAAGCTGTGAAAAAACAAAGGGACCCCTGTTCAGTAACAGTGAGGCCTGAACAGCTGTAATTCTGGATAAATGTACCTGGGTTTGAAGGTGGAGTGTCTCTGTAAATGTGGATAAACATTAGCTTAAAGAACTCAGAGACTGCAGAGAAAAAGCTCTTTGAGACGCCGGAGGTGAAATCCATCTGAGGCCCTGAGTTCAGTCACATTCAGCTCCTGTGCGTCTGTTCAGCAGATGGGTCACATCCTGTGTCATTAAACAGTGTTTAACAGGTTGATTTACTGAGCTTTCTGCAAACTACAGGAACAGTTTCACCACCATGTTTTGAGCTGAGCGAGGACTTTACGAACAGATGCAACCTGAGCACAGTGTTGTTAACAGCTACAGTTGGAATAACTTTGCTGTCTAAGTCGTCTGATGAAGATATTAACTGACTTTTAAAAATGTCATAGACTAAACCATCAGTTATTAGGTCCACCTGGCAAAAACCTGACACACCTGACACACCTGGTGACAAGGAAGTCTTGAGCTTAGCAGCTGAAGATCACCTTTGTTGCCTTCTCCTGACTTTTCTCTTATACTTGATATATACTTAAGTATAATATTGTAATGTTGTACTTCTGTCTGAATGAATGTTTTATCCACAGCTACTTAGCTTGCTCCCTGACTTCTTTAGCTTTCGAGCTTACTTGTATTTTCAGTACAATATTTACCGAGACTAGAAGACCAGACTAGAAGGAGGAAACTGTTCCCCAGGTAAACAAGTCATACGAATGTTGTAAAGGGCCTACAAGTTAGGCCTCTGATTCAGCTGATCTCAGGTCTAACAGAATGGTGGATGTAACGATGTCAGTGCGGCTTTAACAGCAGCATGTTGTACAAAAAGATGACTAGTTCTGCAGTTGATGGTTATGAACCAGCTGAGTTTCAGATATGGTTCCTGTTTGAGTAAACTGTGTTGCAGTGACTTAGTATCTCTGCTGTGAGTGTTCGGTGTTTCCACCATCAAAGTTGTTCGTTTCTTTGATTTACATTTGAAGACAAACAGAGTAAATGAATGAGAGTACATCAGACAGTGGAGACACCTCAGCAGCCAGCAGTTAAACACAACCTCCACAGATTCAACTGGGAATCATAACGTTCCAGTGAATTACAGAAATGTCCTTTCCCAGGTTTTTACGGCCTTCCTGCTTTACTGCTGCTGCTTGGTCCCCATAGGAACTGTTTGGAAAAATTAAACTCTGCTTCTGCTGCTGGAAGGCTCAGGGAAGAAGAGGAAGAAAGGTGTAGATACTACAGAGACAAAGTGAGGAAAGTCTGAAAAGGTATGTGTTATAGTGTCCTGGTTTGGTCCTATGTAAGACAAAGACATTCGGAAATTGTTGACCACAAATATCTCAAGGTTCATCTTTTCAGAAATATTGATGCTCAAGGACAAACCTGCAAAATTAAGAAGTAGTATTTGTAGTTTGAAATTATATCTATAATTTATCCTCATGAAACTGGGAAAATTCATTAAATTTCAAGGTGACTAAACAATATTAAGTATGCTTTAGTTGGAGCTCTTTAAAGCAACACACTGTAACTTTGCTGAGCAACAGCGCCCCCTGTAGCCACAAGTGGTAATGAATTCTGCTGGGCTCTGAGTCGAAGCGGTTCAGTGGTTTTCATGTACATAAAACAAATCCTATCTTTTGACCAGAACTCTAACAAACACACCAAACTGTTTCTAATTCTTGATATTTCCGTCAGTTTCCTGGCTGGAGATCAGAGACGAACACTGGTTTTTAAAGTCTTTTTAACTGATCTACAGTTCAGCGTCACTCTGAACTCTCTGGGTCTGATTCCAGCAGTTAAAGCTGCTGACTATCACTCAGAGGGAGATTATAAAGCACCTGTTTTTCAGGGTGGGAACGACAGAGGAACCATTCTCCATGTTACAACTCAGTGTATCATCACGATGATTCTGATGATTAGATGATCTAACTTCACTTTACTCTTCCTTCTCTCTATATAATTCATATTTACCATGGGCACTACTACGTTTGAAACTTGAGTGCAGTTCTTGTGTGCTGTTTCTTGAGTAAGCACAACTTTAACTGTTTATGTTTCCACTGTGGTTTTTGCCATTTTTATTTTAAAGGGTTTGATTTCTTCTTCCACTGCTGACTGAGGTAAATAAAACTCTCCGTAAACTACAAACCAGGATCTGATTGATTTTTGGAGGTTGATTCCTTGTAAAGCCGGCAGCACTTTGCATCGATAATATCTTCAAACTGAAACATTCTGAGGCTAAAAATACATTTCTCCACTGAAACAGGGTTGAGATGATGCACATGTGTATGTGTGGAATCTGATCGATGTGTCTCATTAGAATCACTTCATGTTGATCAGCTCTTGCAGCGTTTTATTGATCAGTTCTTCAATCGATCAAAGTATCAGGTTAATAATGACAGCATCAGATGTCGATCAGCTGCATTATTAGCTTCATACAAGGGACCTGACCAACACTGCCGTGTGATTGGCTGGTCGTCACCCCTCCCTTCCTACTTGCAGTGTGTCACAGTGAGGCTTGGCTTTCATTACGCCGCCCACTGATCTGCAGGACCAAGACGGAGCGGCGCACTAATGGGCAACGACTAACAGCATGTCGGCCTGTCCGTCCTCCTCCACCTCCTCCGCCATCATCATCATCCACTCCTCCTCCTTTTCCACCATGAAAGAGGGAGTGATGGTACTGGAGGAAGAGAGGGAAGGAGGAAATAGAAGAAAAGGATGACAGCGCAGAGGAAATTTGAAGGGCAGCAAAGTAGAGGCAGAAAGAGAATTAGGTGGAGAGAGGACGGTGACAAGGACAAGAAATGATTACATTTATAAATTCAGCACTTCTCTAAATAATTTTACAAAGTGCTTTACAGTGTAACACTGCAACACTGACCCTGAGTGTCCTTTAGTAGTTCCACAGCTGAAAGATCCCAATAAAGATCTGGGAACCATGAAATGGGACCCATCAGAAGATCTCAGGAGATAGAAACAAAGAAACAAATAATGTGAACAGTCAGGATTGGGGTTGGAGGTCTCCTTGTCTGGTTTATGTTTGGTAGTTCTTATGTTGACTGAACTCTGTTCTGTCCTGCTGAGACCAACAGGGTTCATTTATGGGGAATATGGGTGGAAGTAGAGTTCTGCAGGTAAATACACCAGACTGAGGCCTGTCAGGCCTGACAGATCCCAGGTCTGTTTTTATTGTGTTTACCTGAATGATTTTGCCCAGATTAGCTCACAGAGATCTGGCTAACATTTCTGCAGCTACACCTGAAACTGGATTACTGCTTCCTGTTTCTGCTCCATCTGCCATCTTACATTTTTACGACTCTTAATTTGAAAAACCAGGCTACATGTGGCATATTTATGTTCATGAATGTGTCCGTGCTGTCTGGTTGACAACAAAAGCTCATCCCTCTCATTTCCTTCTCTTCTTTCCTTTGTTGCCTCCTTCACTTCCTGACTTTCTTCTACATATTTTTCTTCCCCTGCTGTAGCTCTTTTCACTGCTTCTTCTGTCTTATTTTCCGTCCTTCGTTCACCCCTTCCTTTGTCTTCTAGTTCGTCTTCCTTCACTTCCTTCAGTCTTTTTCACTTCTTTCATCTTTTTTACTCCTTCTAATGCCCTTCATCCTGCTCTCTCTCTCTCTCTCTCTCTCTCCTCTTTCCATTTTTCAGGTGTTGTTTTTAACCGCGCTTTTAAGAAAAAATTAAAATGGAGACAAGAGAACAAGGAAAGAGTTGGAGGTGATTTCATCACCCTTTGTTCCCTTCATCCTCTTTTTCATTTCTTCCTCTCTCCATCCTCACTTCCTCCTTTCTCCTGTTGTGCCTTTCACACCTCCCAACTCCTTGACTGACGCCCTTCTTCCTCATTCACACTCTTCATCCTCCTCCTCTTCCTCCTCTGCTGTCTGGTTTGAAGCCTCAGAGACAACACTGGTCCCACTGGGACGTCTTGAATGAATATTAAAGGCGAGTCTCAGCAGGTCAAACTGGACAGTTTTGGCTGCAGGTTCAGTTTGGAGGAGTCTGAATATTCTTGTGTTTGCAGCTGCTGCAGTTTAATAAAAACATATAAGAAATGATCACAAGTAACAACAAATAACACAGTAACAAATTGACCCAAAGGATAAAAATATAACTAATTTCACTGAAGGCAATTTTCCAGTGTGTGGTTTAAAACCAGCTGCTGCAGTTTCTGTTTGTTTTTCCATTTCTGTTCCAAATCCACGTTTTTATATCAGTTTATTCACACAATGTAACACAGAATGCTTTATGTAAAGTCAGAGATAAAGGTTCAGATAATGACGTTTCACATTTTGACATTTTAAAGAAAACACGAAAGATAAACGCAATAAAGGCCATTCAGAATAGCCTCTGACTCCTGGGCCGTGAGACATTCATATGAATTAATCTTTTTTTTTTCTCATTTTCTTATTATAGCTTCTGATGAATAGCTTTAATAAATCATTCTACTCATACTAATACCTCTCTTACAGACGCAAATTTTTACTGTACAGCCGTTACAGAAATGACCACAAGCTAAGAATTTCATTATGCAGTGTAACATGTTCTCTCTGTATAAAACAATGAAGCTTTGAATCCTTAATGTTGAGTTTCAGTGAATGAGCCTGAGAGGTTCAAACTAAGTGATAAAAAATCTGAGTTTTTAGGATCACTGGTGTTGTAGAGATGTCAAAACTACTTTCAACATCAACCTCCTGATTCTCCAGAGTTTCAGTGGTGGACGAAGAATTCAGATCCTACAATCACACAAACGAACAGATCGAGGCAGTGGTATTCAATCTGAACCTGTCAGTGGCAAAAACAAACACTTGAGTGAACGTACTTTCAGGTGGACAGTTGCCCATTGAATTACACTGCAGCAGCTGTTCTCCATAGCCAGGTATATGGTTCTCACTCAATACTGCACTGATTCAAAGATTTTTTTCCCTTTCAATTATTTATACCCAAAAACATGGGAAAATAAAACCGAGGTCCAAAATACTACACTTATCCTTTAAGTGACTATGTTCTATTTTATTCTATAGTTACAGTCC
Organism: Lates calcarifer; assembly: GCF_001640805.2. Lineage (NCBI taxonomy): Eukaryota > Metazoa > Chordata > Actinopteri > Centropomidae > Lates > Lates calcarifer. The sequence continues at coordinate 24,964,963 of NC_066840.1, read as the reverse complement.
TTTTAAGTTTTTCGTTCTGATAATGATGAATCCAATTTAGTTGCTGTTTAGTGTCGGAGTTATCTGAGCTTCATTTGAGTCTCTTCAAATGTGTGTTTTTTCTTATTCAACTTTAATGAAAAAGTGAAAATGGAAGCGAGTGATTGAAGGGTGAACACAGACCTTCAGAAGTCAACTGTCAGGCAGGAAACAAAAGAGCCACAGAGAGATAGTCAGAGACAGAGAGGGAGAGTAATTAAGAGAAGCCATCAGTCATTGGTCCAAACAGAAATGTTCAAAAACTGAGATCCCATCTGGTTTCTGCCGCTTGCTGTGCTTCATGCTGGGTCAAACTCTCACCCTCTTTGGTTTTGGAAACTCACCAAACAAAAATCCAATTCGGACGATAACATAATCCAATTGATATGCAATGATTTGATGTTCTTTGGACAGGTCTGCCTAATGAGGAGGCATTTCCACTCTGAATAGAGCAGCACACTGAATAGAAAATGAGATTTTCCCTGCAGGAGCCGTTTCCCCCAGAGCTGCTGAAAACCCCACCCGCCCAGCTGAAGATAACATTGAAGTCACCAAAGATTAGCGAGGGCTCCGCTCTACGAACAACACCAGAGACTCCTAACTCTGCTCAGAAAATCCAAAGCGGACTGAGAGAAACACTGGCCGTCTGCTTTTTTTTCCTGCAGCAGTTATCACTTTTGGAGTTTGACAGGAACTTGGCAGCAGACTCCTCGCTGCAGTTTTCTCTGCTGGTTTCCCCCACGATGCACCTGGCTAACTTCCATTCAGGTTCAACTTTAACCCTCTGAAGGGTTTTCAGCTCCTGTATGTAGGAGTGTAAAATGTGACATCACTGCCGACCTCCTGTTCCTGCGAAATATAAACTGAGCCTCAGAGTTTGGTTCAGACTTTAAATCCCCACCATCTGAGGAAACTGATAACAATCAGGATAAAATAACACTGCTGAAGTTGGGATGCATCTGATTCTAAAATAATTTCATTTTTAAGGAGAAAAAGTTTTATTCTGTATAAACTGAAAAATAGCAAATTGATATCTTTTGTCAACTACATCTCACAGTCTTGTACAATTTGTACAGTTTGCTCAGTTGTCATGGAGACAGTGTAAATATAACTTTAGTGCAACGTTAGTGATTTTCAACAAGTAACTTATGGTGGGAGAGAGGAGACACGCTGCAACGTGTTAAAATCCTCAGAACAGGAACTGTTGTGAAGGTGTTGGTAGGTGTAGTTTTGAACTTTGGACAGAGTCAGGCTAGCTGCTTCCAGTCTTTATGCTAAGCTACGCTAACCACATCCTGACTCCATCGTTCTTCAAATATGCAAAAAGCAGCTGAGACATTTTGAATCAAATCATGTCCACTGTTTATTAAAATTTAAATTACTATCAGCCATCGTCAAAGTTGATATGTAGAACTTGTTCATGGTGCTGAATGTTTTATCAACTAAATATTTAGCTCTGAGTCTCATTATGATTTTCATGAGTGTGTTTAACTTTTAACCTCGGCTAAATTGCTCTCTTTGGACGAGAGGCCTGTGGCTGGTACCACAAGACCATCTATTTCTTCTAGAGGAGGTTTTTCAGCTTCCTCCACCTCTGTTGCTGTTAATTCCTGAGATCTGTCCTTTTCTCTGACATTTGCACAAATGCTAAAGGGCCCAGGCTGTTTGCCTTCCTGCATGATGGAGGGCGAGGAGTCTGGCTCAGTGGCAGCCGCAGAGAGCTCGGCATATGAATTCAGCCCAGTTTCCCTTCACATCCACGAGGCCCAGGGATGAAATCCATCTCTCTGTGATGAGACAATGATTTGCTGAGCTTCCATTGTGGCTGCAGAGAGGCAGCAGAGGGGCGAATTTGCATGTAAATGCACGAGGAAATGATTCTGCAGCAACAGCGAGGCGTCGTGCCCCTTCTTTTCCTCCTGATGCGTTTGCTCGGCTACCACAAAACACACCAAGCAGCAACAACACACACACACTGCTCAGAATAAAATTAATTTACATTTTAGATTTCAATTCCACCTCAGGTGATCCTCTGACCAAAACCACAGTGGACCAAAAAACAGATGGGACAAACATGATCTTGGTGATTATGAAGTAAAAGAAGGGCAGACCAACAGGGAGACAAGCAGAGGAATACTGAGTAGATTTACCTTCACATTAAGTTTGACAGTTTAGTTTTCATCACCATCATTTTATGAATCTCGTTTCGAAATGTGTTTACAATCCATACTCTAAGAGTAAATGAGTCTCTACTGCAGTTCTTGATGCAACAAAACAAAGTTGAGTAATGAGTAACAATTGTTAGTGTTCAAAAAACTACAGCCGCCATTAAAGCGACAAAATGTAACTTTGCTGAGCAACAGCGCCCTCTGCAGGCGTGAGGGGTATTTAATTCAGGCAACCTCAGGGAAAACTCCTTAAGATAAACAAATGAAACTGACACTTCACTTGTGAAAAAAACATATGAATAATTATTTTATCATATGCAAAATGGTCTACCATCATATCATAAATTCACATAGTATTGTAAGAGTACTGTTAGTTTCATAGTTGAGTGTCAAAGCACTAATTCACCTTTACTGATGATGTTTGATGAGCTTGAGCAGTGACAGTGACCGAACCCTCTGCTGCACTAAACTGAGGATGGCGTGTGTGGTTTGATAACACATGCAGTCAGACAGGATACACGAACATGATCACACTCCTCTACATCATAAAGACCCTGCTGTGAACTCATATCCTACAGAGAGAAAACCTCTTTTGTCTCCCTCCAGCAGGAATAAATGGCATGCTCACCTCTCTGAGCTGCTGAGAAGGTCAGAGAGTTTGACAGGCCTCCGTTAAAGCCCCTGTGTCAATGTTTAATTACACCACAATTACACGCATCAAGCCAAACAGCTCCATCAAGGACTGCTCCATGATAATCAATGCTTTCAACCAGTCGTACGCTCGCTCCCTGCGAGCTCCGGGGTTGCTCTGCTATTAACAGACAAGAAGAAGAAAACAGCAGGGGAGAAAAACATGGTGGCATTTGAGGGGAGGGTAAAGAAGACAGCAGGAAGAGAAAATCCTCTGACATGTCTCTAAAATGTCTCAGAGCGCCTCAGAGTTGGTAATTACCTGCATTTTCCATATTCATTTCTGTATTAATTCACCTTAATGCCAAAATATTACAGCCTTAATCTCGTGCAAATACCTACCTGTCATGGCAGCCTTGCATGTGATTATGACAAGGAGAGGAGAGGAGGGGAGGGGAGGGGGGAGCAGAGGGAGGGGGAGGTGGCAGAAACACAGCTGCCATGTTGATTAAGGCTGAGAGGAGACGGAAGGCCACAGTGACGCTCGGCACAGGCACGAAGCCTCCCAGAGCTTCCTGTGGATCCTGTGAAATACCACAGAAAAAAATCTTCATCTGATGGAGGTGAGACGCAGCACCTGCTGCACCTGCTGCACCTGCTTTACCTGCTTTATGCCAAACAGTTCCAACTTATTCACCAAAATGGTGTTTGATTGAATGAGAGAGGCAAAGCTTTGGGGCTTATTACTAAATATATTCACATTGCTCGATGCTTCCGTCCACTCAGCCAGAACTCGGAGTATCACAACAGTGAGTCAACCCTGTCACAGTGATCACCAGTTCAGAGGATGAATCTCGATGTCGGTGGCCTCCTGGTCGTCAGTATGCACAGTAACAGGACTCAGATACTCACCTAAATGAGATGTAACAAATTATTAGCATAATTAATCATAGGTGTGTTTGACAAGTTAAAATGTCTGATGTGTGTTTGAAACGTCCTGTTTTATGTGAAGCTGAACAAATTGAAATGGCTTCCTCAGACTGCAGACAGACTGAATCTCACCAACTTACTATATATCTGTGTGTGTGTGTGTGCAATGAATACATTTGTCTTTAGGTAAATAGCAGATGCAGTTGTCAGAGTTCTACAGTTTGTTGACACTTCCTGTTTATCATCAATCAGCATTTTCCCCTCATATTCTCTGGAAGCTGACGGAGCTGCTGTCTGATAACAGCAGGACTATTACAATGCTGTTTCTTGGTTGTTGTGACCCTGAGCTGTGTAAAAGCAGCTCTCTGTATAAAACTGCTCTTTACTGGGGAGATATGAAAGTTTTAACAGTGCTGAATAAATTCAGGTCATCAGAAAGCTGAGAGGGAGATGAGAGCGAGGAGCTCCGACCCTTCCTGTTTGGTGATTGATCGATCTGATTGATGAGCCAGGATGATCATTCGCCTGCCGTGTGATGGGGCCAAACCTCCGTCTGATTAACCAGCCGAATGGAGGATGGCCAATCCCGGTGCTCCTCTCCAGCAGCAGTTAAAGGCCTCTTATAGATTTTCCTGGAGCGTCGTTACTCTTCAATCACTGAACAACTTCATCAAGAGGCATCAATCAGCACCCAGCAGAGCCGCTGGTAATTACAGGGGCCGCTTCCAGCCGCTGATTTCTCCCGGGGTGCCGGCGGCGGTGGCGTTTTCAGTGCTTTGGTCGCCAAACTTTGGCCAGTGATGGTTTGATCCACTCAGAGCTGGCAGAGCCTCAAAGTGACGGCACACTTCAGCTGTCGTGAGCCAGGTGGTGATTTTTCTGAGCGTGGAACTCTCCAGCCTGTACTGATGGTTAAAAAGAGTCTAAACTACAGGTCAAAGGTCAGTCAGACACAGAGGGCTGTGATCAGACAGGCTCCTCACGTCACTACCTTTAAAAGGATAATTCTAGTTTATTTCAACGAGGGTCTTGTTGTCGTTTTGTCCATCACACCTGTCAGCGATAACGTGGTGACTGTGAACCCTTTTTAAATCTACTCTAAAAACACTCTCATGCTCTCCCTCCTTACAATGTCTTGACTATGCACCACATGTTTTTCAGTGTTCATTATATTTCAATGTGTTATATATGCATTTGATAGAAGCTGTGAAATTTCCAGTTGGAGTATATTTCATATATAATGTTCACCTCAACTTGAGCGTTTGACAATGAATAATGTGAAAATGAAAATAAAATAAAAACAACACAAATGATGTTTTTCCACTTTTTCAGTGTATATAATTCTTAAGCTGAGATCGTGTCGGATCTACTTTTTCTTTGTTTGCTTCAAACCAAAAAACAACCAAAATTGACTAAGTGAAGCGTGACCTCCTTCTCCATGACCATTATCTTGTTCTCTGCAACATTTTTCACTTCACACTGAAATGATGCTGTGTTCATCTTGTTCAAACAGTGTGATAAAATAGCATGTCTATGTTTTCATACATCTGCTCCACAGAAACTGGAGGAAGAAGCAGCTTTTACATCTTTGGGCTGCCAGTGTTGTAAGACGTCATCTGTGTTAATATTTAATGATATTTTACAATTGTTACATCAAGACTTTTTCCAAAATACCAAAACCAACTATTTTTCCAGTTTATTCATCGACTCTCTTTATGACCTTTACGTTCAAGATGAAATGTAAGACAGTCCATATTTCAGTGTCAGGTCCTTAAATCATCCACTCATCACACCTCTTTTGATGTTCTTCATATGTTCTCATCAGTAAAAGCTCAGAGTGAAAAAAGCTCATTGTATATGGAGAAAATCAATAGGATTGTTAGGTATAGCCCTGCCCCAATCTGCTGCTGTGTTATTATAATTATTATTTAGTCAACTGATCAATAATTGACCAGGATTCACTCATTACTGTAAACAAGAGAAAAGGAGGGAAAGAGAGAGAGTGTGTAGGGAAGTGTTGTAATGGGGTCATGCCTGTCTCTGGAGAGGTCATCAGTGCGGTGTGTGTGTGTATATATAAGAACCCTGCTGACTCAGCAGGTCATGTGACAGTGAGGCCCAATCCCAAAGCAGCCGACCAATCAAACATTGTTTTCCAGCCTGGAAGAGAAAGGAAAAACACAACACCCGACAGAGAGGCAATTAATCTTAAAGAAAAAAAGGCAAGAAACGGCACGTGTCCCGGGTGACAGAGGGGATTCTGGGTAATGAGGATGCAGAACATTTAATTAGCAGCAGTGACAAACCTCAGGACAGGACCAGATGTCCAGATGGAAAGAAAGATGGAAGCTGGATCAGGAGGAGGACATTTTGGCTGCAGCTGGTTCATTATTAACACAATTCCAGGTTTTATCCATCAGCAGATTTCCTCGTTATTCCACTTACAGTACCAGGGCTAACTAGCTCCTCACTACACTTCTTTATTTCAGTGCCTCTACCTCCAGTGTTCATTACCCTTACCCTTTCTCTGGGTTCATTTTAAAACAAGCTGTAAACATGGAAATTCCATTCTCAGTCAGTTCATAAAGCTTTCTTGAACTAGCTAGCTACAGCTGATAAACTTTGCTGGTGACAGTTACATCACTGGGAGAAACGACAGGTGTACAACAACAGGTGTAGCAACAGTAACAAAGAGGGGAGTGGCTTAACAAACGGCCAGGTACACGGGATCAAACCCAGATGCCACATTTGCAGCACAGCTCTTCTCCAGCTTTATCTTCTATGTCTATGAGTAGTGTATGTAGGGGGGACTGTTTTGTATATTAGCTATACAAAACAATCAACAGCAAACTTTTCTAGTATACTCATCAGTATACGACCTTTCATTCTCAACCTATTACTCTGGACGTCAACGCTGGCGCAGGAGCTGCCGATTCTTGGCCAAATCAGCCTGGTCCTCACCTCCACAACCAGACTAACTCTAACAGCCACATATGCCCCAGACATTTGGACTGGTCACAGTCGAGTGTGCCAAAATTCAGCCACAAGTGGCCGACTCTAACTGGCTGGGTCACTGAGGGACACAACAACGCCTCTTCTTTTGCCAATTTTGTGGACATTTGCTTAAAACCTGTGCTGCATTCAGATGGAAACACTTTTTGAGCACAGGTGTTGGAGGAATTTATAACCATTTCATTTCCACATGTTGGCATAAAACCACACACACACACACACTGAGACTCAGACTGAGTCAGATGGTGACAGTAATGAGGGCCTCGGGCTGTGGTGCAGGTGATGTGGCGTCACATCCAGCCACAGAAACATGCATCGGATTAGATTCACCCCAACAGAGTCTCCTTCCACTTCAACCAGCCACTTATTCCTGTTTCATAAGACGAGCAGAGAGGATGACACTTCAGAGAGAGCGAGCATCTCCCTGCTCTCTCTCTCTCTCTCTCTCTGTCTTCCTCTCCTCCTTTCATGCACAAAGAAATCAAGAGGAGAGGAGAAGGAGAGATCTTCGTCTTCTAACTTATTCTGATGGCGTATCTTCTCCCCATCAGTCATGCATGGCTGCTAATCCTCTGCTATGCTTCTACAGAAAAAAAAGAGAAAGGGGAAAGAGATGGAAGGAGGAGGGGGAGTCAGAAAGATGTGACGGAGTGTATTTGTATTCAGGGGGAAAGTTATAGAACGAGGGATGAATCCTCGATGGAAAAAGCCATTATCAGCCTGCAGGTTAGTCTGACGCTGAGGAAAAAAAGGAAAGAATGAAAAAGGGAGGGAGAAAGAGAAATGTACCTGCCGCTCTCAGGCTGCGTTAAGCTCAAAAGGTGAACAGTCATCTCAGCCCATTAGAGAACTGAGAGCGACGCTTTCTACCTTCCTTTTTCATTCTTTAAGATGACAGACAGAGTCACAGGCTGCTCTCAGATCAGAGCTTGTCAGGAGGTGATGATACGATGGTGGCGACTATCAGAGAAAACGGTGGTGATGCCGGCGCTTCAGACAGCAGGTCGGGCCAGGTTTAAAATTCAAACCTCAGAGCGTGAGCTGCCAGTCGCCTGACAGTCTGATTGTCTTAAGATAATCACCTTCCAGATCGCCCCTTAATGGGCTCCATTGCCGGCTCCAACCCTGCTGCCCCAGAGCTCGATGTGCACTTAAGAATTTCTATTCTGATGTCTTGATTTATTCCTATTTAGTACCATACATCCAAGACTTTTTACCCATAAGGAGAAAATCAGGCACAGACAGAAGCTACAAAAACCACAACAGCATAGAACATATGACGACTCATGATTTATTATTCATATAGGATTTCACAACTGGTTCCATACAAATAAATGCCAAAGTTTCACATACAAGATTAACATGGTGAGACAAAGATTGTTAGCTCAAACATCAGCAGAGTTCCTGAGATGCTAAAAGATCGTTCAGTAAGTCTCTAATGTCCGTGTCTGATGACGGAGACAGACTGAGCATCTCATCTGTTGTTTTAACCTCGAGCACCACGCCACATGCAATCCATTAGTTACTCTGTGGTGTATCATCATGCTTTGTGTATGCACTGAGAACTACCTGATGGTAAATGTCATGAGTCACAGTTCAGTGGAATGCAGCTGAGAACAAGACAGAGAAACTGGTGACAGATTTAATGATATGAGCTGGTGATATTACAGGATGCAGTCATTAGTGTTGGGCACCGAACAACTGAAACACGTCTGTAGCACAGAGTGTCAAAAAGCCAGCAAAATGGTCCAGTGTCCTCAGGAATGACAGCCATATTGGATGACTCTGCACCTCTCGATTTACATCCAGTGCCAACGTTCAGTGCCTGTGCAGGAAGTAGTGTGTCCTTACTCATACGCTCTCTATTTGTCAGGTGGGAGGGGAAACAGGAAGATGCAGCCGCTGCCATTTCACCAAATCCAGCTCTGTATCTGCAGTGGAGCCACTTTCCCTAATCACGGGTCATTTTACAAACAGCACAAAATGTCACAAACTCCACATGTGATAAACAGGTGACAGAATCAGAGCCAGAGTAAAACGACATCTCTACAGCGGTTTGAGTCCAACATGGTCAGAGGAAAGCAGAGAGGAACTGGCTTCTTCCTCAGGTGGTATCTAAGACATCTGGCCATGAAAGTAGCTTCACCTCTCCACAACACACACAAAATAAATGAATAAAAGTAAACTAATAAAAACACGTGGCGTGGAAGCGGTTAGAGAGGCAGACAGTGCCAGCTGCAGTGCAAGTTGAAGCTGACGTCACATGTCCAGTCTGATTTCATATCCTTTTTATTCAGAGTTTGAGCAGCACCAGCGCCTCACAGCAAGAAGGTTCTGGGTCCTGGTTCAGCCGGGGCCTTTCTGTGTGGAGTCTGCATGTTCTCTCTGATTCACTGTGGTTCTTTAGAGACACCATGTTCACAAAGAGTGATCAGATCCCTAAAGGATTCCTCCTGTCTGCATATTTGATTTTACTCCGACTCATATGACACACACACACACACACACAGTCACAGATGCTCCAACTTTCACCTCGTAACATTTTAAAATGTAAAGTTTCTGCTAAACCTTTACTCACAATAAGGTATTATTACAAAATACTTCTTCCATAAATGCTGGCTGAGAAATGCTTCTGTTCAAACAGAGGAAAAAAAACTGCTTTGTGAGTGTGTGTGTGTGTGTGTGTGTGTGTGTGTGTGTGATGTACCTGGAAACCAGACAGAGGGGGCACGGCGTGCAGGAACCCTTATGTTCTCTAATGGATCAGTGCCTGTGCCTCTACCTGATGACGACCATCTCTGGTTAAAATGCTGTCAGCCGTGCTCACAAATTGAAATAATAAAAGCTGAATGAACTCTGGGTTATTTTCTCCTTTTTTTCCACTGAAACCTCTGCACCTTTATTTAAGCCCAGAACAGGAATGAGGCTTGTTTTTGTGATGCAGGACGGCAATTAAACCCTATTCTGTCTCCTGTGTGGCAGCGGGACAAATGGATTGCAGTACAGTTCATGAATTCATAGATGATGAAATTGCCAATAATTGCTTCAGCGCGAGCCAATGCAGAAATATTCGTCTCCATCATCAGCTCAGACACAATGTTCCTCTTCTTTTTTTTCCTCCTCTCAAATGAAAACCGCTGCAGATTGTCTCCTAACGAGGCCGGCCGAGCACACAGGGAGTGAGACAAGACGTCTGCGTTCGTCTGATGTTCTCCTCTGCTGGTTGCCGTGGCAACCGTGATAAGCCCCGCTTCCTCTTGACCACCGAGCCACTTAGGAGCACCTCCATCATTATCCCAAGGTGTTTTCAATGAGGAGGGTATTGTGGAGGTATGGTGGCTGACTGTGTCTCTCCACTTCTTTTTGCATGAGGCGGCTGTGTGGGGGCCAGACAGAGTCCCTGCTAGAATGAATGGGAGTCAAGGAGGCCGACGAAGCTCTGAATATCAGGTAGAGTCACAATATCTCTGCTGATTTGAGACGTTTAAAAGCATTTGCTCTCAAATCATCTGCTTCTGTTCAGTTTGGACAGTGCATGTGGTTATGCAACTTCACCTTGTATTAATAAGTAAAGTCACTGAAACATGTTGAATCCAGTGGTGTGGTGAAGGAGCTGAGCTGAGGCAGAGTCAGCTGACTCACCTGTAGCCAGGACTCCTTTTTCAGCCTTTACTGTGGTCTGCTGCATGAAGTACTCAGCCTTAAGTGTACGTGCTTCACCAGGTTGAGTATGAAATTCTACGTGCAGTAATAAGACGGTGGATCGTTTGGATGAATCTCCCTCCTGCTTCAGTTTCCCTGAACTGAACTCTACTCTGTTTATTCATAACCTCACTGAGTTTCATACCATCACACTTTAACAAGCAGATCTGTGTCATAATCAATTCTATCTTTTTCTTCCACAGTTTTACAGTGTTTCATTAACATTTTATTGCCGATCATAAAGACCCACACTTTAATGTGATTTTATTTGTATTCATACCCTTCATTACTTTCTTTTTCCCCACTGTTTGCTCTAATCTGTACTCCTCCTCACTGCTGCTGTTAACAAACCAATTTAACAATGTAAAAACAAAACTGCCAGAAACAGGTAGAAAGAGAGAGAGGGTTTTCTGCTCGTTCAAACAGTAGTCTTTTGCAAAGAGCTTAAGAGATTGAGGACAAGTGGCACGCTTCAGGAAAACAACCCGGATGCTGATTCATGGACTGTGATTTGTCCTGTGTTCCCCTCTCTGTTCTCATGAACTCATTCTCTTTTGGATTAAACTCTTGTTCAGCAAACAAATGATTTCTTCCTCTGGTTGTCCTGAGGTCGGCAGCTCTATTCACTTTCTTCAGTGTCTGTCTGCTGTTTGCTGAGCTGGTCGCCTACACTGAGTTATCAGAGCTTATTTACTGAAAACAGCTGCTGCAGGAAACACTGAGATTGAAGCAGACAGGAAATACACCAGAAAACCACATCCATGAACTGAGAGAGGCTAACAAAGCTAAAGAAGAGAAATACCTGTGGATTTGCCGCCACACTGACCCAACGATGAAAGCAGTTGAATTCTGAACCTAAAAAACTGTGGCCCTCAAACACACACACACACAGTGTCCTGTTTGACCCTGAGTGTACTCTTGTTTGCTATTAGTTTTAATTGACTCCGTCTCCCTTCATGCGTTGACCCTCCACTTCCCGCCTCTCGTCCTCCCTGACAGCGGCTGTCAGCCGACCACCACGGTGACGTCTGCGGCGGCGTCCGTCAGAGGCTGGGAAGCAGTGACGGCAGGAAGTTATGTCAGGAAGTTGGTAGTTTAGCGAGGTGGATGGAAGGTGACTCGTCAGGCTGAGCGGCTCGTCGTGTCCGGCGGCTGTCAGGATGCCTGACCTCCCCCTGCTCTCGACATGACAGAGAGGATGGCAGAGTGTCAGCTTAACTGCTCCGCCTGTCATGTCTGTCACGCCCGGCGATACAGGAAGTCATGTTTTCTGAGCAGACTTGAAGCAGTTGAAGCATTATTTATTTTTTATCTCTTCAGCTGTAGGAAGACAGGAAGTGAAGGACATCCCATTTCATCCTGGATTCAACTTTCTCTTCCTCCATACGGCACCGCAGACCTCAGAGCAGCTCGCTGTCACCAGGACGAAGCTTCCTGGCAGGTTTCTCTGCAGCTTGTAAAGGTTTTATAGGCAAGAGATGAGTTTGGACAGGAAGTGACAAGCCCAAAAGCTTATTCTGTCACCTTTTTATTATTCATGTTTCTTAACATCATGAGCCATCAGTCATGCTCATTAATATCTCACATGACCATCACTGTCACAGTTAATGAGGTCCTCCTCCCAAATGTTCAGGACAATTCAACTTTCATTTATCTCACTGTTCAGACAATTGCAAATCCTCATTTGGGCCCTTTTCCCTGCAGCATGTCCTGGTGTCTTTATATGGCGTTTCACTGTAATGCTTAACCCAAAGAGAAACGTCAAACTCTCTCAGCACCTTCTAGCTCCTTGTTTTAATTTCTGAGCAACTCAAACTATAAATACAGTCTATATGGTCTGAACTTTCACTGTAATAAACGCTGGCCCTTCAAGGTTTGTGAGCAGCTGTGAGCCATAGTATGTTGTAAAAGAGTTAACATGCATGTTTCCTAACACTCATCAGTCCATCTTTACTTTGATCATTTCTCCTCATCCAGGTAATAGTGTTCTGAGTTGATGCAATGCTGTGATTTGCATTTCTTCATTTGTTTTCATTTGAGAGAGCTGGATCCAGAATTTGTCTTATTTTTTTCCCCAGCAGCACTTCAGCAAAGTGTGCCATATATTTCTGCTCTCAGCGATTCAGAGTGAGCTCCCCTTCCTTTATTATGCATAATGGAGTTTTAATGACGCTATTGGTGAGGTTGGGGGAGAGCAGAATTAAGTGCACACCTGAGGTGTATTGAGTGCTGGTTTACATAATGTATACCAAGGAGGCTTTAACGTCTAATGAAGAAACATTCATTCATACTGGTGGTATTGTAAAAGCTTGCATTAGAAAGTCAATTCTCTCCGCAGTTCTGAAACATTATTCGAGAACTGTGAAGGAGTTAACATACGCTGAGACACTTTAATGTTTTCTACCCCTGCAGGGGAAATAAGAGATCAGCGGTTTTCCTACAAATCATCACAGCTTCCGTTCAACTACTCAACCGAATCTCCATCAACAACTCATTTAGAATATTGACTCCTCAAATCCTATTTGTTGAAACAAAAAAGCCCCCAGGCCTCAGAGGACAGCTTCTGGCCTGTCTTCTCTTATTAAAAATCAGTGAAACTCTGGTTGGCACCTGTTTCCAAAAAGTCAACCACCTACAGGAAGCTGGTGCTGGAGCACAGCTGAGGTGGGCTGTAGTTGTATTAATACAACAGTTAGTAAGTTTCTGTCCATTCATGTTTGTAGACAAACTCATGTAGAAGCAACAAAGACACACAGCTGTGTGTTCTGTGGTGATCTGCTGTGGGAGGTTTCTCCTTTCTAACATGCAGAAGTTTTTAACAGTTTAGAGGTGAATGATGCTGCTCTGCCTTTTCATGTTTTCTTTCAGCAGGATGAATTTACACACACACTTCTCTTCAACTGAGTGACAGGTCTGATGATATTCTGTTTTTTTATTTTTATTGTCATCAAATCCCATGAAGACATCAAACACTGATTGTCTCCAGCTAACGAGTATTGTGTGTGAATCAAAGCCTTATCTTATTCCTCTGAGTTACATTGTTGTCCAAACCCTATTAAAAACACAGTGAGTCACACGGTTTCACTGGGTGATGAAGAACAATACTTTTTGGGAGGTGATTGTTTCTGTAACGAAGCAGCAGCATCACGTGCCTTTTCTGTTTCACGGTGCTTTAGTTTAGTGCAACTTTGCATCTGTTGTAACGGTCACAGTTTGATTTCGAAAGTAAATCACGAAATCACTGAACTGAGGTGTTGGAAGGTCCCCCAGCTCGCCCACATTCAAAACCCTGCCAAAGCTCACACCAGGTGCTTAAATACTTACTGGAATGTACCATTAACATCAGCTGCAGGGGAGACTGATGAATAAAAACCCACCTACAGACCAAGCATGAAGTCACTTCTCCTTTCACCAATCCAATTTCTTCTAGCTTAAATCAGTCTACTGGCAAACTGTGCATATGAAAGGGAAAACTAAAAATAAATAAGTACCCAAACAACCAGTCCAACCCAACCCTCTCCTTTCAGCTGTCTTAGTGGAGTCCAGCGAGCAGCAGCTGCCTCACATTGCACACTGATGAGGCAGCCACACCTGCTCTCTATCAGGACGTTGATTTCAAAGAAGAAACCTGAGCAGAAAATATATCAAAATACAGTTCTGTCAGTCTAAATTACTAATTATAATAAGCTGCTCAGCAGAAATTCAATCCATTTCCCTTCAGTACACTTACAAATCTAATGTCATATTTTACAAAAAGCCCATTCATAGAAAGATGTACTAATAAAAAAAAACTTTTCAAAGAAGGAAATGTTTCAGACAAAAACCTTCTCAAACACTCATTACCCTGATTCCAGATGGGAATAACAAATGGAGAGCTGGGTGAGATTTATCTGTTGGCACGTTGATGTGGAAAAATGAAAATAAATAAATAAAATAACAAAACAGCAAAGAAAAAAAAACAGTAGAATATACCAAAGATCTAAAAAAATGGAGATAGAACATAACATGGAAATGAGTCAGCCAGTCCTCCTTTAAATATGCAAGCATTGAAAAGATATCTGTATTAAAGAGGATGGTGTTTTGGAAAAGAACAGAATTCAGTTGCTCTCATTTGCCCTCGTTTTTTTTTTTTTTTTTTTTAAAGGAGGGATGGGTTTGCGGTCAAATTGAGATCTTCAGGAATTAGTCAGGGTTACCCATAGGTGTTAAAGGATTTGAGGATTCTATGTTTTGCAAAACAAAGTATTTGCATATTTGAATAATGTACTGTGTAAATGGTGAAAATCCTGTATTTATGTTGATGAGTTCTATGACTAATAAATGATGGAAATTAACAAACAAAAAATTCAGATTCCACTTTATGACGACAAGTTAGTTTAAAATAATATGTTGTGAAACATTTGATATTTGTTGAGATCAATGCTGCAAGGTAGCTATAGCATGTTAATGTGTTAGCATGTGTCAATGCAGAGTTTCTACCTCTGCAGATCTCTGTCTGTTCACATCCCTAAAGAGAAATAACTCAAGATATAGAACAGTATGTCTACTATATTTCTATGACAAGTTTGCAAACATTATTTAATAATAAATGTTTTACTTTCTGTTAAGTTTTCAGATTTGTAAATGTTAATGTTCCACAGTTGCAGTTTGATTGGTGGCTTTATTTTACTGTTCAGAAAAAATGGAGCAGTACAGTAAGTTCCTGTGTGCTAATTGCCAAAACAGTACACAAAATTATTAAACAGCGTGTATTTAAATAGTGGATGTGATGGAACTGGGACACAGAATATAAATAATGTGCTAAAACGTGGATTTTTGGCAGCAGAGGATTTGTTTTTCACTGAATAAAAACTCCAGTTTTGGAAGGACGTTTGTTTTTTTGAAAATCTGAGTGTGACTGATGAAACATCAAGGGGATAAATCTGTCACCGTTATCATTACCAACACGTCAGCTCGACTTTGAACACAACACGGTGCAACCTGCCAAGGAGAAATGCTAATTATACTAATTACAAAACATAGATGTTATCCTCCGTGTGATGTGAACCACAAATGGACGTGGATGGAGGTGCCATTTTGGCATCGATAATTGCATGTTACCATTTTACTGTGGATGAGTGCATTAGATGGAGAACTCTTTGAAGCTTCCTGGCTGTTTTGCAGCACTGAGGTCTCTTCCATAAAACCCATTAGCTTCTGTGTGATAGTGGACCAGGAGCGCCTGCTAAAATCAGCCACCACTTTCTCACACTGACCCTGAATGCAGCCTGAGAGCGTTGAGGGCTTCAGATGAGGGCTGCCGCTGAGCAGTAATTACATGACAACCTTTAAATAACTGCAGCCTATAGCTGCCATTTGATAATGTGTCTGTGCTGGATTGTGAGGGAGAATATGGCCATGAGTGTATGTAGCTGGAACAGAGCAGAGCAGCAATTCATCACAGCGGTTTGGCAGGAAAAAATACACCATTAAGGCTGGAGAGTGTGCTTTATATCTGCTGTTAGGTGTAAACTATTTTTCTCCAAATTTTGTGATTTTCATGATTTGGCATCAGCTGAAGAAGCACACTGTTCACCGCGAAAAATACCACTCTTACACCACGGTCACTTTTTTAAAAAGACTGTTCCAGTATGTGAGCATTACACGTCTGTAAAGTTAGAGGACTTACAAGTTGTTAAAATAATGATAAAAACTGATAAACCAGAGGAAGATAGAAGATATCCTGACTTTTATTTCCTCCAAAAATGTTGGGTCCTACACTTCCCATGATGCATCATGACTAGGGTCATCTGACAAAGAGTATTTAAATAAATTGAGTATGAGAAAAAGATATATAAACTACATTAACTCAGAAATAAACACTCAGCCATCAGGAAACAAACTTCAGAGGTAAAACAAAGATGACGGCTGATGTCAGATGTCACTGAAATCAGTTCTTCTTCACAGAGCGTCAGAGCTCTGTGAAGACATTTGATCAGTTCACAGGATTTTTTTTTGCCACACTAATATCAAATCTATATGATTTATTTTGCATTAAATACTTAATGACAATACCTCGTTCATTAATAAGGAATGTGAAATTCTTAATTGCCACGACGACGTTGAGTGACGTTATAACTGGGAGCCTCTTTAGGATTGCTTCAAAATTTACTGCTGATCTTTAAATGATCAAAGTGATGGTGGTGATTGATTTTTAAAGAGGATTGTACCAATGTTTTAAAATCACATCATTGATCTGCACCCTCGTTATAAACACGACGTCCCGTGTTGCTGCTGATGGAGAGAATCCTCCTGTTCTCTCTATATTTGAGTCATAGCTTCTTTCTTCTTCAGTGCAGCTTAAAAACAATTAGATGGGAAGATTTAAAAATACTGACAGAGCTCAGTTCAGGACATAAACCAGGTGACTGTGTTCCATGTAAACATAAAATCCTGAATATGATGAAAACCAGGATCAGGACAGGACACTGATCTGGGTGTCATGGCTGTAGAGTCAAAGCAGAACCATGACCTCTGTCTGATTGAGCTTCTTATCTGTGATTGGTGGTCAGACAACGACAACACACACCCGTTGTCATTCCTGTCGCTGATCAATGCTGCAATTCCAGGCCGTGTGACCTCAGCGAGGGCCGCCGTGTGAGGGCATAAGTCAGTCAGTCTTTGTTGAGCCGGCGGTCTGAAGCGGCTGTTTTCACCTGGTCACCAACGCCGCTCTCCTCCGCTCCTGACACGGGCTGATTGGTGTGTCATTGAGCTCCGAGCTTTATTCGACTGTCCATCAAAGCTGAAAGCTGAAGGGTCCCTGTCTCTCTGGTTAAACCCGGCCCCCCAGGGGCCCCGAGCGCAAGGTCACCAGGCGAGTGGTGTGCCGGCGACCTTGGTGGGATGGGGTATAATATGAATACAATCATGCTGAGTGGCGAAATAATGGCGCCGTAAATTCAATAAACAACCCGGCGGACCTGACATCACCTTCCTTTCATGACATCTTTTTCTGACAGGACAAAGTAATACAGCGCTCCCCCGAGAGTCCCTGAAAACAGTCAATTTCTCCGTACTAAATGTCAAGGCAGCCATGCGTGGAAATATGAAAATGGAAGAGCAGAGGAGGAGGCACTTAACGGAGAGGAGAGGACAGCAGCACCTGCTATCAGCAGGAATCCCACTCTCCACCTGTCTGAGCATCTGAACTCTGGAGAAAAAAACAGTTAACCAGACAGAGTGGAGGATGAGCTGCAGTGATGAGAAGCCCTCAAAAAACAAAACAAGCCGGGAGCCATTTTTGACTCTGGCCTTTATTTGAGCTGCAGAGCGAGGGAGGTAATTCGAAAAAGGTTCTGTCACCCTGGAAATGTCTCCGAATAAATATCTGCATGTGGTCTTTGCTGTCACCTCAGGACCTAAAAAGAGCTCAGCCTTTGCTCCTCTGTGGGACCTGTAATGATAGCAACAGTTTTAAAAACCTCCCACAGTTCTCTGCGTCAGGATGCTGTTTAGAGGCTCTGACATATTAGGTGAGTATTTCCATTATGGCAGAGTTCTTACTTTTTCCTCAAACATTTTCACAGGAAATCTCGTGCTTTTATCTGACAGACATAGTTACCAGGTGTTAAGACTAAAAATGGCACTGGGTTAAAAATAAGGAGGGACTGTGTTGGTGGGAGCATGTTGTTTCACAAACTGATGACTTTATTACTCTCATCTTTTATTGCATCCATAAACCTCCAACTGTACGTTTGAACATGATACTTTTCTGTTTATCAGATGCGTTTAGTCTTTTTTTAAATGATAATAATGATAATAATAATAATAATAATAAGGTTTAAAAACTACAGACAGGAAAGTTATCACTGAACAATCATTTCATCGTCGGTCAGTATAGTATTACCAGGCTGACCTCGTTTTTTCTCTGTCTCTCTCTGTCTCTCTGTCTCTGTCTCTCTGTCTCTCTCTGCTCTCTGTCTCTCTGTGTCTCTCTGTCTCTCTGTCTCTCTCTGTCTCTCTCTGTTCTCTCTGTCTCTCTCTGTCTCTCTGTCTCTGTCTCTCTGTCTCTCTCTGCCTCTCTGTCTCTCTGTGTCTCTGTCTCTCTGTCTCTCTGTCTCTCTCTGTCTCTCTGTCTCTCTCTGTCTCTGTCTCTGTCTCTCTCTGTCTCTCTGTGTCTCTCTGTCTCTCTCTGTCTCTGTGTGTTGGGTGCTGTCGTGTTGTGTTGCCCTCCTCAGCTCGTCCTCCTGGTGAGCAGGGTCTTCAGCTCAGTCATAAACCTCTCAGCTCTGCTCACACAGAGCCATTGAGCTGTGATGGACGTCTCCTCTGATGAAGGTAAAGCTGTTCTTACGCCCATAAAGGACATTTCCATCATGATTACATTTACATTTAAAGGGTCAGTTCACCCAAATCTCGTAACATCTACTTTACCACTTGCACATGCTGGCATCTACACAAGCAGCTAATTTAGTTTTATATGCTGAGGGTGTGAGATTCGTCTGCCTCCAGCCCAGCTGTGGTGCAACAACATCTCAAAAACAACAACCACTACTTATCATTCTAGAAATGTCCTGAACCTCCAGACCAGTGGTTTCCTATAGGGGGGGGCAGAGAGCCATCGTTTCTGGGGGGTTGTGACCTGATGGAGAAATGTGGTGTGAAAAGTTGAACAGATCTTTTTCACAGCAGAGTTTGGACTTGTCAAACACAGGTGTGACTAATGACACCGTCAACTGTAGCATTATATTGCAATAATAGCTGGAACTGGGCCATTGTTAATGTTATTGCCTCCTCTACTTTTAATATGAAAAGTCAAAATGTCTGCTGCTGAGACATTTGGGAATTACAAAGAAACCAGCGAGCTGTGAAGCTGCAGGGCTGTCAGGATCCATTTTAGTGAGAGAAGAAAAACATGTAAATTATAGGACAAACATGTCAAAGCCTGTCGTGCTCTAAAATTCAGAGTCAGTTTGGTCTTTTTAGTCTAAAAACTTTATTTTTAAGATTTTTTTTTTTTATTGTTTTTAATTTGCACAATAGAAACTTATGGCTACAAAATGAGGCATGATGTAAAAAAGTTGGGAGCCAGCTCTAATCGACAGAGTTCTTCAGTAAACACCCCCAACTTAAAAACATGTTACTGCAGAGATGAAACATTTTAAAGTTCAGCATCAGCTGATTTCAGTCTCCTCCAGCTAAAGATTTTTTTGTGTTTTCATCTGTTCATCTTAACCTTGGCTTGGCTCAGTTTGTACCATGCTGCTTGTTATGTGGTGTAAGGGAGGGGGAGCTGAAGCTGAAAGCAGCAGGTAGGGCAGCTCCTGTGGTAAACTTCATTCTTAAGCTTCTCAGCGTTGGCAGAGACAGTCGAGTGTCTTTTCCATTTGGATTCAGTTGCTGTGTATGTTTCTTTGTCTTGTTTTGTTTTTACAATGTACACTGTAAATGTGGCACTTTGAGTCGGCACAGTTACCACACGGCCCTTCTCCTGTGTCAAATTTAAAAGGAGTGGAACACGCAAACTGCACCGTGCTGGTTGAACTGTTTATTTTACACGTCATGATGTAAATCATTAGGCTTCAGTCAGTTATTCTGTATGAGATTTATCATCACACACTACAAACACTCAACATGGTACACACACTGTGCTGCTGATATAAGGCAAACGTGTACTCCATGTATACGACTGTGTGTTAAGCTCCAGAACAGCCACTAAATGGACTTTGCTGTGAGGTTGTTTTGTCAACTGCTGCTCCCAAGGTCAAGAAGCTGCAATAAAGTGATTTATTCCCTGAATCAGACAAAGAGCAACTAAAGCAGAAGTGGTCAGGTTTTGCACAAGAACTGAAAAAGGTCCCTAAAGGCTGGGATGGATGATCAGAGGAACAACTATCTGAATGTCCTTGTGGATGTGAGGTTTGAAAGCACAATTAAAAAGGTGCTCATACGTGACTTTGGAGCAACCTTCATCACAGCCTCATGGGAACAAAACAGGTAAAAAACTTAAAACACACTTATACTCATTATCATTTCACTATCTTAATGACCTGATGTGTATGAGGCTGTATGAGGCTGTATGGGTCTGTGTGTATGAGTTGACTTCCTGTGATAGAAAGCAGGGTATTACTGTAGAACATGAGCAGAGACTCAGATGAGTCACTGACCTTGTAAACCTCAGTGAGCTCAGCTGGCGTCTCACTGTATGTTTTGACATATCTGCTGTATGTTTGCGTGTATCTATGACTTGGGGAGGTTGTTCAAGGCCTTCCCAGTTCTCTGTTATCTCATTGCTGCATTAATCCTCATGTTTTCTCCTGTAAAGCTACAGGCTGGCTCTCTGCAGCCCCCCCGCCCTGCCTCCCTCCCTCCCCCCGGGGGACGCCTCCTCCGCTGCGTCCAGACTTGTCAGAGCAGATTCTCGTCAAATTACCAATGTCCTGCATCGGGGTAATTGCTTGCCAAACCCACTCCACTGATGCAAATTTAAGGGGTCGCCTGTGATGGAGATAATGCCAAATTGGTTTTGAGATTTTGAGATGTCTACTCAGCATGGATAGATAGATATGTGGACCCTTAAATTAAAAAAAGAAGAAATAAAATAAGGCTCTGTGCGGAGAATGCTGATTTGGCATTACTCAACATCGGAGAAGATGGATATATTTCTCCTCTCTGCAGTTTGCTTCACACAGAACAAATAATTGTGAAGTAAAACCTGGAAGGCTCATAGTGCTACATAACATACACGCACGCTGCAGTCATAACACCTCCTCTCTTGTCCCGTAATGTTCAATTGCCTCAGCTAAATAGCCATTAATCGCGGCCAGGCTAATGGCTGGAGTCCAGCTCGGCTGTGGTGTGACCCGACTGTTAATGAGGCAGAAAAAGTGGCTCAGACCGGCGTGCCAGCCTCGGAGGCCGGCCTGAGCTGCCGCAGGCCTCTCTGATGCTGATGTCACCTGATGGGAGAGGCTAGCTGTAGCAGTATGAGGCACTCGATTGGCTCACGCAGAGGGAGATATCAGAGCTCGCAGCTCATTTCAGGAGGATTAAACTCTGGAGGCTTTGAGGAGTTGAGCTGAGAGTCCTCTGGGGAGGAACCCTCTCGTCTCTGATGGTGGAGGGGTTTTAATTTCACTTGGCTAAGTTGGTGGTAGTGGTGGACTTGGTAATGAAGAGGGGGAGGGGTTGTTCATGGGTAAATTGGCAATGACAATTAAAGAGCAGTAATTAACAGTGTTAGAAGGAGAGCGCCCTCCAGGGAGGAGGAGGAGGCAGCAGGCTCAGGGGCGATCGAAGACTGAGCCACGAGAGCGACAAAACATCTTCAGGTGGAAGTGATGCCAACAAACTGAACACAACAACCTGTACTGGTCAGGTCGTTTCTTCCATCTCTGTGTTTTAGCATGTTTCACACACACACAGTATCCAAGCTGTGAAGAAGAAGATAGATATTTGTCTTTTTTCATTTTCATTAGCAGCTGTAAAAAAAAAAAAGAAACCTGCAGAATCACATTCTTGCATTAAATGCAAACTTGTCAGATTAACTGTGACAGAATGATGAAGCTGATTAAACAGCGATTGTGATGTATTATGTATCTGCCTGTTGATGTGTATTGAAATGACCCAGTGGCTGCCACAAAGAGAGAAAGTCAACCTAGAAACGTCAGCTAGCGTTAAGTAAATGAGACTTTCAGTTAGTTAATTCAACTAAACACCAGTATGGTCATCTCTATTAACAACTTGGGAATTTTCTGAGGATTTGTCCTGTAAATGAGAGCAGAGATGAGGTCCACGGCTTCGGTCAAACCTCACATACCGCCGCCGGTCGAAGGCCAATGAGCTCTGGATGTTTGAGTGAGCCAACATTTCAGAGGCTAATGAAATATTTTGTCATCCTGCGTCGTCCCCCTGGACTTCCCTTCATACCTTTGTCACTTCACTTCCTTTGCCTTCACAGCGAATGCTCAATGCCGCCGCTGCGGGACTTAACAAGCCTGGAAAATAATTAAAATTCAACCAAATGATGAAACACTTGCAGCAAAGCGTCCTTGAAGGGTCGACAGGGCCTGTTCTGAACGCAGCAAGGAGAGAGGGAGAAAAGAGAGCAAGGTTTTTTTTCTCTTCACAGAGAATAATGTTAAGCTGCTGCTCCCAGCTTAAGGGCCTCTTAAATTGGAAAGGCACTGGCCTATAGAGACATGTACCTGTCAAACAAATACCACACGCCTCTGATTCTCTCTCCTCTCCTTCTTCTTTCTCTCCGGCTTCGTTTTAAACTCTCAGATGGTATTCGAGTCAGACGCGGGGTGCCGTGGAGATTGTCGGGTTTGAGAACAGAGACGGGGATTCGCCTCTTAGAGGTATCACAGCGACGCTGCTGTCGGAGGAATTAAGAGGCGAGCTCAGCGGCCCTCCGGTGATCCGCTCAGAAGATGTTTCTCACGGCCGGGAGGAAGGCTGTCAGAGGGGGGAATGTACAGTGGCAGCACGCCATGGTTCATATGTGGAGATGAACATGTTAGAGTAAAACTGTGGGGTTGTCAGAGAGTGGTTTGTCTCAGAGTTCAATCTCAAGGTCGCATGGAACATAGCTACATTCACACACACACACACACACACACACACTATCTGTAAATGATCATTTCATTGATTTAATTAATTGTAATCTAATGATTCAATTAATGCATTTAAAAAAATTATAGAGGAAGAGGATTTGCTTTCCTGGGTAAATGTGTAAACAGTTCACTAAACACTAACCTCATACACACTTATGACCAGCACACATGGCAAATGTGATTTACAGAAATGAATGAGAAAGAAAAATAAGTGAGAGACAGAAACTAACAGTAATGATGTTTTGCAGTCCACAAATAGGATCTTTAATCCCACACATACTTTTAATGAATTATTATTGTGTGATCTGTGTAGAGCTTTTTTAACATTTGCAGCATCAGTTTAATTGTGTTTGTTTATCTGCTCTTTTTATTTCATTACCAAGCTCTCTACATAAAAACCTGTTTCAATGCAAGCACTAAATCATTAATTATCTTTATGATGTTTAATGATGATGACAGAGACATCCCTGCTGATGATGCTTTGCAGGTACATGTGATGAATTAATGTTAAAACAGCCATCCGTAATGGCTGCTCTGGTGCTTTTGGAGAGGTTTCGCTAACACAGCACAGATGGTAAAATTGCACTTCTGTCTGACTCTGCTCCACCGCTCTGTAGACGTGTCGATGAAAAGAATGGCAAACAGTTGATTATGGGCGTGTCTGCATCGATTTATGGCTAAATGTGGAGGTGGTAATCAGGCTTCACATGCATCACTTTTATACAGCTGGTCCTGGGATGTAATGAAAACCCCAAGCTGAGAGAGACTGGACGGTCTGCACAGACCCTGCAGACACAGTAAGAATCATTTTAAATACATCAGTTCCTCATACACCATCCTGTTTCACCAGGACACAAAATGTGTGTTAATCCACAGTTAAAAGTAGTCCCCCACAAAAGTACTATTTCTTCCTGTTTGAGTGAGATTTGCTAGAAACTACAATTCCCAGCTGTTATGGGGAATTACTGAGCTACATCTTCAGAAGGACCCAGTGGGCGTGGAGCTGAGAGCCACAGACAGAGGAGACGGCTGAACACGCTGTTGGTTTCGATCTTTTCATAAGATTTGTTGAGAGTAGGAAACAAACCAAATAATACCAGCCTTAAGCTTTAAATAACACAGATCAGTTTGTCCTAGATGGAAAAATGTGCAATGATAACAATGCAGTAATAAAATGCAGCAGATTCCAGCTTTGTATCAGCTACAGTTCAGGGACACAAATCAGCCTCCAGAGTTTCTCCTTTTTAATTCATTTATTTATTCCATTATGCAGCGTTTGTTTTATTAACAGATGTAGCAGTTTCATAATCTGTGTCTGTAGCTGCCCTCTGTGCATCTTCCTGTACTGGAGCTGTGTTTCCAGCTCCACATCGCTTCATCCCTCTGCTGGCTGTCAGTCTATCAGAGCGTCACGGGTTGAAGCTGGCTTCCCTCCCTCCATCAGGGGAATTGATCTGTTTGGTCCCCTGACACTCCCTGTTAGCATTGATTAACCGGTGAGTCACGCTACCTCTGCAAAGACAACATTTGAAGCTTTCATTTTTTTCCTTAATTATTTAGAGCCACAGTGAGGTGCACGTTCATCCCAGCCTCATACATCATGCAAAATACTCCGACTGACAGCCACACCGCTTTCAGGGCTTTTTTCCCCTGTAAACCCAGAGTGTTTGTTTTAGTCGCAAGCTCTGGGGCAGGAGGTGCAGTTAGTGTGTGCTGTGATGGGAAGCTGAGAGCTGAATTAGTGCTAATGGCTGCAGCTGAGAGGGGTGAGGGATGATTTTATGGATGAAGTCATGTATTTTTCC
This sequence comes from Lates calcarifer, assembly GCF_001640805.2. Taxonomy (NCBI): domain Eukaryota; kingdom Metazoa; phylum Chordata; class Actinopteri; family Centropomidae; genus Lates; species Lates calcarifer. The sequence goes on along the minus strand of NC_066840.1, from coordinate 24,940,099 downwards.
TTAGATTTAAAGGTCTCTCTGAGAGGGCCGTTAGCGTTCACTGCTGCATTCACTGGGTCGTTGTGTTCTCTTTGTTTGACTCCGGCTCAGTCTATTTGTGTGGTGATAAAACAGCAGAGTGATTAAAATGCTGTGATAAAAGCAGTGAGAACAAGAATGCTGCAGCAGTGGATGTTTATATGACCACAGAGAGTGTCAGAGGAACTGAGATTTATTAATGACTCAGGTGTGTGTGTGTGGGAGGGCTTTTATTCTGAAATGGTTCACATGTTAAAGCCACATTCATCAATATTTTTGACATGAACCTTGGCTCAAATGACTCAGACTTTTCAAACATGGCCACAGTTTGAGGTCAAATGCAGAGCCTGATGGTGGCACCAGAGGGAAGGATGTGTATGGAGGCAGCTTTGGAACATCAGACCCAACATTTGGGTCTGGGCTCCACATTAGGAAAGACCTCCACAAAGACCTGTTGTCAGACTTCTTTCTGAGGCCTCAGATGTTCTTCAGTTGCGAAGTTCCATTGATTGGCTGAACTTGTGTTAGTTTCTGTTTCAGCAGTACTGAGGACTTTTGGAGAGACTTTGTTAATATAACATCGATCTTAAGGTTTTATGTTTAAAAAGTGGCTGAATGTCAGCTGTGATCGATTATCAATCTGCAGAAATGAAACCAGTGGCAGCCTGGAAGGAAGGAAATCAATCTAAAGAGTTCAAGTGAGCTCAGTCAGCAGCAGTGTAAAGTATGTGGAGGTTCTATCAAATTGGCTAAAACATGACATCACCTCCATTTGTTTACTGTCGTACAGATGACACCAGCTACAACAATCAGCAGATCAAAGCAGATCACATGTCAGGGGAGTGAAGGTGTGAAATATAATCATTTCATCGTCATTAATCTCCAGTGAACTCCCGTGTTCATGGCCTCGTCTCAAACAAGTTGTTTATTCGCACCAATTAGTGTTGAAATATCTCTGACTGAGAAACTGTCCTGAGTTGCCAGAGGCCCCTTGTCGCCTCTCGTCTCGGAGCCTCTTCCTCCTTCTAGCAGCATCTCAGAGAGCAGAGCCGAGCTTTCATGTGAAGCCTCGGGGACGGTGCTGGAGCACGAGCCATTCTTCGTCTTTTAATTGGCGCCTCTACGTGCTCGTTAGTTCACAACACTTTAATTTGGCAGCGACGTTAAGGATCGGCCCCTCCGTACGAGACGAGAACTTGATAATGCTGTCAGTAACTAATTAGCGGTGATGGCATCTGTCAGGAAATTGCATGCAGGGGCAATTAAAAATGATGCACTATTAGTTTTCGCCAACCTCGCTGACCCACTTAGTGCGGGTGGTCAGGGTGGGCGGGGCTGAGCGGGCGTGCTCAGGAGCGCTTTGAGGTTATTTCCGGAACAATCTTCCTCTGGGCTGATCTGACTTTATGTTTGATGTTTTTATTTTCCTCGTGCTCAGACATATCATTTGGCAAGGATGCACACACACACACACACACACACACACACACATCAGAGGCCAGCCTACAGTATATCGTGTGCTGTCAGGAGCTCCAGTTGTGCTGACTCTCTACGAGCCGCTGCCAGCACCTGCAGAGATAATAAATGTCAGAGTTTTAAGGTGCCTGTCCCCCTGCTGCAGGTTGTTTATACATACAGCACAAGAAAACAGGCAGTCAGTAAACCAAAACCCAACATTCAGATCTCACAAAGTGCTCGCTGTCATGGAAACCTGATGGACAAATTAATGCAGAAGATGCCATATTTTTCTTTCAGTGCTACTAACAGCTGGCGGCGTTTGGTCCATCTGCCAAACTCCAGAGCAAGAGATCTCCCCTTTCATACGGACGCTCAATCTCTAGAGGATGATTCCAATGATTTTGTTGATCTCTTGACCTTTGCCTCTGGTGCCATTGCCACGTGAAAATACACACTTGTACAAACAAAATCTGAATTTAATGGCAAACCCGAGCACATACACTCCCTAAAGGATAAACTTGTTTTGATTTTTGTGACCCTATGACCTTTCTGATAGTGTCACCCTCAGGTTGCAAAATGTCAGATGATGACATTCTATTTTGCTACAATAAGAACTACATGATTTTGGTGATCATGTGCATTTGCGGAGGTTAATGTGCTCAGGCTCGGACTCTTTTACTGATATTTATCAGAAAAACAGGTTTCTAACACAGTCGTTCTTCTTTGTGACTGATAATTAAAGCAGAGTCTTCATGTTCATCCAAGACGTACACTCCAACTGACAGTTTAACAGGACACACACACAAAAACAGGACGCACCTCCCAGTAAAGGTAGAGTGAAAAAAGAGTCTCTCCACTTTTCATTTCATTTTCTTCTTTAATCGCTGTATGACTCTTGTCATCTTGTTTGTTGCTGTTTAATCATGTGATTCCTCCTATGGTGACAGTCGTCTCTCCTCTACGCCCACTTCCTTCACGTCCTTCACTCACTTGTGCTTTTGTTTGTTTGTTTGTTTGCTAATTACAGACGTTTTTTTTGACACCTGTGCCAACTCTGCAGTGGTATGAAACATACAGCTCTCTGCACACGCTCAACACACTGCTGCACACAGATAAACACACACTCAGGCTATCTCTCATGTGCACTCCATCTTTAATATACACACACATATAAACACATTTGTCCCCCTTGTGTGCAATTACCTCTTCGTTACTATTTACCTCACTCTGCACGCTGCCTGTTTTTGAAGGGCTGCAGGTAAACAAAACGTGCACACACACTCTCTCTCTCAGACACACACAGCTCAAACCTCTCAGCTGTTAAAGGCCGTAGAGTTGGTGATAAACCGGCTGAAGGTACCTCATGTGGTGTGATCCAACCCCCTGTAAATGCACTCTGTTACATTGTGTTTTGCCACCCGCTTCCCACAATGAAACCACATGGGGTGTCAGAGAGTAAGATTGCTTTCTGTCAGAAACTTCAGATGAGTGGCGTCACATGTCAGGTGCCTCCACGTCAAGCCGGGCAGCAGCAGATGGATTCAACATGCGTTTTGAGGAGTGGAAGAAAAGAAAAGAATTCCCTGAACGCTCCTCTGCTGCTGACTGTCGTCGTTGGGTAGCGGCATCCCCGGCGGGCTCCTCCCCCTCCTCTTCTTCTCTCCTCTTGAAGTGCTCTCATGCAGCCAGCTGAGTGATGAGCTCGCCATCAGTGCAGATGGAGGCGTGCACAAGAGCGTCCTACAGGGAAGACGTGGTGATCTGAGGAGGGATTCAGCTTCAGTGACGACCGGAGGCTCTGAGTTTATTTAGCTGCCTCTAAACATCATGATGCCTTCAGGGACCGGACAATGCATCATCTGGGATTCTCAGCAGAAGTGTCAGTGCAGGGCTACTGGTGGCGACAAGTGTTGCAGCATTGAGCTCAAACATATGTTTGATATGTGATTACATGTTGTAAAAAGCAGCAGCGCACATTTAGAATAAGAGGAGAAAAACACAAGTCACTGTAACGTCAGTCTTGATTAGATTAGTCTAATGTGGGTTATCCACGTTCACGAAAATAAAGACTGACTTATTTAAAAGTTAAAAATGAAGAACTAAGAGCTGTGTTTCCACGGTAACAGTCAGTGACATCTGCTGACCAGTGGCAGCGAGTAACAAAAGAGGAGAAAATGGCTCTTAATTTGTGGTGTTCTAACAATGTTATGAAGTGAGCAATGAGAAGGGAGAGAGTTGTGAGAAAGAAATATGCATTCAGCAGTGAGGACACTGTGCTTAAAGACTTACCTGACCCTGAAGCGACAGCGTCTCAGCTTTCCTACAGCCTCACCCGCTCCTGTAATGCAGAGGGTTTCTGCAGACATTTGTAAATGGATTTGATGCAGTTGCTCGGTCATGTTCTGTCAGGTTTGAAAAAAAAGTACCCAGAATTCATTGCAATTTACATCTGTTGAGGATGGCCATGGCCTAGACAGCTTTGCACAACAGATGCATGGTCTTGTGTCTTGAGTCCAGTTGGCTTTGTTTTCCCTTTGCCCAAAATATGCAGATGAGGTAACCTGTCAACAAACATGACATGACTCCATTAACCCCATTGACATGATCCAGATTAGAAGTCCAGATCCGTGTAAAATAACTGGAATGAATGATGAATTAGAGGGATCTGTAGAAACCTCAGACTGAACTCTGATGAGCAGCAGCAGTGTTTTTCTTTCCTGAGGTCAGGGGCTCCCATCAGGACTAAAACACTCATATGCTAATGCAACCTAACAATGGAAAGCGTGTATTAAAGTACAGAAAGATGAGAATAAAGATCAGGGACAATGAAAATGTGACCCTTCAGAGACTCTGCGGGGAAACAGAGGCCACTGTGCTGCGGCGACCACGGCTGATAACCTCCAGGCCACGACAGGAAGCTTTTTCCAGGGAAATAATATGAGGAAGAAGCCACACTGATTTAAAGAGAAAAAAACCTGGCTGACCAAGATGGAGTTGCCTGAGGACAGAGAGGAACAGAGAGAGAGATGAAGGGAGGGCGAGTGAGATACATTTATATTATGTGATTAAAGGGGAAGGGGAGGCTGGTCGGCCGGTGACAGACAGAGTGATGTAGTGGGAGTCGAGCGGCAGCTCTATACTCTCTAATTGACCCCGGTTAGGATCCACACACCCTTTCCCCGGCTCACAAAGAGCGCCTAATTGCTGCAGCTGATTGGGTCCTGATAGAATTACGGCTGTCAGTGAAGGTCATTAGGCTCAGATTCATCTTCCATCTCGGGGACGAGCAAAGCCGCCCTCCTTATTTCACAAGCCGTCTTAACGAGCTCGCCATGAGCTCTTTTGTCAGGAAGAAAATCCCAGATAAAGCAAAAAGCCCTCCTGCTCATGTATGTGTGTGTGTGTTTCAGCGCGTTGTCTGTCTGTGATCTCGGATACACGGATCAATATTTGTGAGCTGAACAACTTTCTCTCCCTGAAGGTGGAGGGATGCGGAGCAGTGATGGAGGCTTTAATCTGGGAGGTCAAACCCAAGCTTCCTGTAGCCGCTCCGCTGGCGGTGAACAGGAAGTGGACCTCTCAGATAAAGGTGGTGTCACACCCGCCCTCCAGGCTTTTCTTCCTCTGAACATTAACAGTTCTGTTTGAGTGTTGTTGTAGCACTTTAACACAGAAACTCGAGAGCAGAAGGAAACTTCAGTTCATTTCAACTTTTATCTTGACCTGCAGTCACAAAACATACAATCTATTTAGTCATTTTACCAGATATTTGATTTTTATCTACATTTTCCACCCTTCATTTCTGTCAGTAACTGAGCATTAGTCTTTGAAACACATGAAAAATTCTTACATTGTGGTTCAAATATTTTCAACTGGATTCACTAGAAATCAACTTTTCAGGAGCTGTCTAGAAATTAAGAGCCTGTGTCATGAAACAGAAAAAATGAAGGCAGGACGCAGCACTGGAGCAAACAGGATGAAAAGATTATTTTTAAATGCTCAATGTTAGACCACAGAGACTAGATATTTAAAAAATGCTGCTGCGTGCACAAATTTCCTGTAGTCATGTATTCAAACCAAAGGCTGTCTCACTGCTGTAGGTGGCATTAATGTTTGTGTTTGTGCTTGATCACATACAGTTCAGTCCTTATGTTCTCCATCAGATACTCTTGAGAAGACAAAAGCTGATAACAGGATGTCTGAAAACCTGCTGATCCCTCACAGCTCTGAACAAGGCCGGACAATCTGCCTCGGTTTGCGTGAGGAAAAAATAAAAGCACAGAGAAAGAGAGAGAAATACAACATATGATGGATTTAGTTCTTAGCAGGAGAAGCGGAACATCAATGATGTCCGCTGTCTTTGCCGTGTCCGCTCGCCGGCGATTTTCAGGATTTACTGTGTGAAAATCTCACAGAGAGAGAGAGAGAGAGAGAAGGAGAGAGAGCGAGGCCTGCAGGGAAGCAATGAGTCAACCAGCAGCTTTCAACCGTCACAGCTAAACTTCACTTCTGCATTTCACAGCAGCTCCAGCATAAAAAGAAAAAAAAAAGACTTTAACATTTGCTAATATTATTGTTTACTTACTAATTCCCAGTGTTGTGGCCTTAAACTAACACAAGCCCACAGACCACTGCAAGTTAAACAGCAGCAGCTTGACAGACTGACACCGCATTTAAGTTCAAGCCATAATTAAGCCTCTGAGTTGTGATTCCAAATCGGAGACATCAGGAATCTGAGAGCAATATTATTTCCCACCTGGCAAACTACAACAAAACAAACAAACAAAAGGTCAGCCAGCCATTTTATTCAGATCTAAGGAGAAGAGGAAACAATTTGGCTAATATAAAGGGAGTCAAACACCATTTGTATCTTCCTTCACTTCTTAATGAATCTTTACCAATTATATAGCTCAGCTAAAATAGGTATCACTACAAGGTAAGAACCATGGGACTAAGGCAGAAATGCTGCACCGTGTCGGAATAATGAGGCTTTCCTGTAATTTTCTCTCCAGATTGAGATAATCTTTAGTTTTAGCAGTTGAGCGGCACAAGAGAGGGACAGCAGAGATTACAGTTTAAACACTGCAGAGATAACATCAGACGACATCCTGGTGAGAGAAACTGTTACCATGATGTATAATACACACACTGCTACTAGCTTAATTGGAGCTGCAGCTTTTGAATGCTAACAAACTGATGTGTTTATCGTTTGGGGAAAATCCAGGAACGTGCTCTCAGACAGATAGATTTAAGAAACTCTTAATATTAGATTTTATTGAGTTACAGAGGCTAGCTTGTCGATGAGCCGACTTTCAATATTCAACAGTTTTCCACATTTGCTACTTAAAAAGTAAAGATCTCCAATACCAAGGTTTACTGCAGGTTTACTGCAGCAGTGCACAGAACAGTTCACTTCATCATCGTGCTTCAGGAACTTTCTACAACCATTCCTAAACCATGAGCTTTACCCTGCTGCGCTAACAGCCGCCGCTCTCCTGGTTTCAGTCTTTGCTCCAGATGTTGAACCTGCTGCATTCAGTGTTCTGGTTTATCCTAAAGCTGTTGGATGAGTTCAGGTCTCTGTGCAGATCACTCGAATTCCTCCATACTAAACAGGAAAAACCATTCTTTTATGGAGCTGGTTTTCTGCATGGGGACACCTGTCAACACGATAAAATGAAATGAAATATCTCGTATGTAATGTAATGTAATGTTTAGATTTCCCTTCTCTGGACCTACGGGACCAAACATTTTCCAATGAAGTTTATGGACTGAAAAAGTTTTCCAGCTTCATTTACTCTGTCTCTGATTTTAATCTGTTGATCATTGTTCTCTTCTTTTTTGTTTTCTTCTCATTACGCAACAGTTTTTACTTGTTCTGAGCAAATCTGATTGAAGGACTCTGATAGCCTGAACGACTGGTCATGTTGGATATATACTTGGATATCTATTTGTTTTTTAGTGTTTCAGGCTGAATGTTGGTGGAAATGGCTGCTGTTGTTCTCCTGCAGAGAGATGGAGGCCGGAGCCGTCGGCTGCTCGCTGCTCTTCAGTACATTAAAGCCCTCCAGCTGTCCATTAGTGCACCTCTGTCATGTTTAAGAGCTGGAGGTGGGAGTTGCACATTAGCTGAAAGCTAACACGAATGATATAGATGTGCAGAATTTAACCCCTGACCTCTGTTAGCGCGCCCACGCTGCCCAGCGGAGCCGCTGCCGCCGCCTGCTAACACTCTGGGAGGGAACACAGAGTAATCAAAACAAATGAGTCAGTGAACGGAGAGGAAACCGGCGCCGTGAGCAGATTTCTAATGACGACTAATATTAGCATAACCTAATATGCTTGTTGATCAAGGGTAAACTTTTGGGGGAGGACATGTTAGGTGCAGAATAAACAAAAGCAGCTGCTGCCAAGGCTCCAGCAGCCTTCAGAGGGAGGAGGAAGATGCCGAGGCCATTCTTAATGTGGGCTGAGCCCACTGCATGGATATGAGGCAATCTGTCGGCTCCGCACACGCTTATCGACTTCAGTTTTATTTCTGCAGAGTTCTCAGAGGCTCCAATTAAATTCAGGGGGAGAAGGGAGCAGTTTGAACAATTGCATTAATATATTTATTTTCTTCTTTTACCAAAAAAACATTTTTCTTTGTTCCCTTCCTCCTTCCTGTTTTCCCCCGGCAGCTAATTGCACGAAACTCCTCTGTGCTTTCAGTTACAAGGCCGTCGCTGCAGACCCACCACGCTTGTCCCTTAAATATTATATGAAGACTTAAGTAACAATTGTTGTTCTTTTGCCCATCAAGTATTCATGCTCTCTAAGTGAGGTGCACCATGGGAGAGGAGTGTGGGAGAAACCCTTGCAGGGAACCTGTTTGCAATGCATTTTGGGGAAAGTAAAAGCAAACACTGCAAAAAATAAAGAGCTGATTTTAACAAGTTAATCCAGTCTCATGTTCAGCCTTCAAACCAGATTCCTCATAAAACCAGAGAAGCCTCCAGTGGATTCATCTCTACAAACCAAACCAAGCCAGGCTTTATTCAAACCACAGAACTTTATTTAAAAATTCTAGTGGAGTGGAGTGGCTTTAGCAAAGATACAAAATCAGTCAGGATGAATTTCAGAGAAATTTGTTTAAAATGGTGCATAACACACACAATATTTCAACTCGACAGCATGGTGGACAATTTTGGGTTTGAATGTTTCACTCAACGTAACATTAAAACCTTCAGTGAACAGCTGAACATGATACACAATATATGATAAGAGTCAGATAAAAGGATAATCCAGTGATTTAGTATTGGACTTCCTGACTTTATTGGTTACATTCCAAGAACACTGGAGCCTACATTTCCCATAATGCAACTGGATAGTGTATCTTATTAGAGCTAAAATTGGTGAAGTGACCCTTTAATAAAATAAAAGTGAAACTGAAACTAAAAATAAATGAAAAGGAACTCATCAAATGATGTTAGAATAACAAGTAGTTTGAGTCTTGATCTGTACCTTCATGAATGTACACAATACGGACATCCATTAAAGGAGCAATCCGCACTTTGACCATACAAATAACAAATGCCTGCACATACACTTTATAACTGAACCACTGGAGTTAAATGTCATAAATAGCAGTTTTTTCACTTGATTTAAGAAAGCAACACTCTGAACTCAATAATCTAAAAAATATTGCTGAGTGAAGAATGTTTGTATGTATGTAGTCAGAGTCTCTTTTTGGCCAAATCCTCCTTATCACAAAAACAAAAACTCATGTTCATGCATCATTTCAAGAATGTGAAATAAAATTGGTGGAAAAAGATAAACTGTGAAAATAATTGAATTATCTCACCTCATTAGCCAAATTTACTCAACTGTTTTATGAAAATTAGATATTAGGGCTCAATGATAAACTAAATATTTGGTTAAAATGTTGATTTGCCGTGTTTACAGTGTAACTGCAGCAACCAGAAGCAAAGGCATTGTTACTCTCTCTCAGTGTAACACACACACACACACACACACACACACAAGAAAAATACCAACTCCCAAATCTCTGTGAACCACAGTGGAACCTCAGAGAGTCTAATAAGTCAAACTGCAGGCTGAGCAGGCAGCGCATGAATACCAAATGCAGCCTAATTGATTACCTAATTTATGCAATAACCAGTATTTTTTAATTATAGTTATTTATTGCCCGAGTGTTTACGGGGCTCGGCTGATTCATGGGCGGTGTGTTGAGCCACGGGTCAGACTCAGTGGACCCTGTTTATAACACTGACAGCAAAATTATCACAGCTCCACTTCATCATCACGACTGCTGAAAGCAGGAAGCTGAACACTGGCTTGTAGACTCAGGAGGAAGCAGAGGATGATCCAAAATCTGAGAGCGATGAAAACAAAATCACAGATGATGTTTGCTCCTATGTAACATCTCCATATTTATACTGAAAAGCATGTAAAGAAAACACAGACTCACTGTCTTTAAAAGTGTTAACATCAATTTCCAATGAATACAATAATGTCACAGTGAGTTAAATGTGTTTTCGCTTTAATTTAATTTTAGATCACTATTAATATCAACATGCAGAGTTGTGAAACCTGCCGCAGATGGCTGATCCATCGCTGTGAATATAACTCGCTTTATTTTTTAATCACAGTGACTGTATCACTGTTGCAATCCAGCTGGAGTGTTGAAGTGTGCATCGTAGAAAAGTCTGCTGCTCTAGCACCTGTGATTGACACAAAGATGATGAAACGATTCTGTCTTAAATCCTCCCGTCTCTTTATGTCGTCTTTATGCATCTCTTCATATCTATCCTGCTTCTTGTCCTACTCCATACTGCCAACCCTGACTTCTGTGTCGCTCAAACCTCCTGCCACTCAACAGGAGCTGGATCAACTCATCAGCTTGTTTGACACTGGGCTGGTGTGATGATTGCTGTCATGTGGAAGTTGTGCACGTTGGCTCCTGTGGGACCTATGGTTACCCATAGCATCTTTCTAATGCTGCACTCAAGTATTAATGAGAGGCTATGAAACCTGAGATATGACAGTCAGCTGCCTCTTATTGTTGTTTTCACAACCGCTGCTGTGAAAGCAAAACAAACCCACAACACAAATTCTCTGAAAAGTCCTGCAAGCTTCAATGATTGAATGGTCCAAAATGATTCAACATATTTTCAACTGTCACAAAAGTTATTTACAGGACTGTTTCCTGATCTGCCACTTCTGTGATTATGATTTGGTTAAGTGAGTGAGGACAGAACAAACTGCACATAAATACTGTTTCCACTGCAGGCTGCACAGACAGACAACACACTGAACTGCGGAGGTAGACAGCTGCAGCAGCTGGTTCTGTTTCTGTGAAGTAACGGGACAAAAACAGATAAAAAAAACAAACAGGAAGAAAGTTGAGAATTGTTTGAGATCTTGGATGGTGAGGTGTGTAGGAGTCCTGAGCCTGCAGAGGAAACTGGAGGCGAGTCAACTGGAGCTTCACTTAAACCCTGATGTTTGCTTCAGGCGATGTGCAATTGACGTCATCTGTATGAGAATGACTGGCAGCAACTGAATCTGAAGACTTTATCTGACAGCACCAACTGACCCAGACTGGAACAGACCCAGTCCAGCTTGGTCCTATTTGTTACGCTGACATCATAGTCATCACCAGCTCGATGTTTTAATGTGCACCCCCGCCTTTAGAAAAGACTCTGACGACTCAATTATAAACAGAAATGACTTTATAAGGGAGAGTTTTACAGTGTACACACAAACAATTGTTTCTGTGTCAACAAACTCAGAAAAAGAAACAAACAGTGACATCTGAGCGGGCCTCGGAGGTGTGGGATGTTTACTTCAGCCAAACTGAAAAGCAGGGGGAGCTGGGTAAAAACCACCTCGCGTCACAGCGTGCTGCCAAACGCTGTAAATGCAGAACTCTTGTACCAGCATTAAACATGTAGCGACGCAGGCGAGTGACAGTGAAGCGCTGGATGAGCTGGAGATTGACTCGACACGACAGGAAGTTATCTTAATCCCGCCGGGACTCGAGGATAATGAGATGGATTCTTAAAAGGAAAGAGGACTGAAAAATGAAAAGGATGCAGAGGGAGTCCCGTTAGAGAAGACGTGTCACCGCACAGTTGATGTCGTCTTTGTCGCGCATGCTCGGGGTTCAGCTTTGAGAAAAACCTCTGAAGGAGTAGACGACCAGAAGACTCTGGTGACCTCTGACCTCTTGTTGGAAAAAAAAAAAAAAAAAAAACAGCTCTGGAGTTCAGCTACAGCTGCCACTTTCAATTTGAAGCCTCCCCTCTCTTTTCCCTTGTCCTCCCAGAATGCCGTTCTGCATGTTGATGCAGCTGCCAGCACTGAGGCCTGGCTACCAGCCGTCTGTCCTTCTCACTGTCTGTCTGTCATATCAGCAGCTTCAGCTGATCAGTGCTGACAGGCTGTTTGACAAAGAGAACTGTTGGATCTTTTCTGCTTTTAGGATCTGAACCTTTGATGGAAATCAAAAGCAGTGACCAAGTACATTGAAGGTCCAACAGAAATCAATCCTGTCTTTGCGCTCAAAAATCATATGGAAATTATTCTCAAATGTGTTTTTATTGTTCAAAGTAGGAGAGATCAGATCAGAAATACCAACACTAACTTAAGTTTGTGTATAGCTGAAAGCAGCGAGTACTAGATGGAAAAAAAGTGGTGGTGGTGAGAAAAATGTTTGCTCTTATTTTCATTAATTCAGCAACACAGATTTACAGCTCCTTCATTTGATTCAAGGACCAAAAATCATTTCCTTGTGCTTGTGCAGTGAAAATGAATACATTTATCTTATATCTTTGACGTGTGAAACAGCTAAATCATCAGTATGTTTGTGAGTCCAACACTGACATATTGTGAGATGTAATATTCTCTGCAAGTTGTTTTATAGTTGGATCCTTTTCAGGTTTTGATGCTTTTTCAGCAGTCATATTTCTAGATTTGTTAGTCAGATAATCAGATCAGACGTCTTCTCTTGGCTGGTTTCAGCTTGTGATTAGTGCAGCCTTGGATCTGCTGATCGTCCTCTTTCACTAATGGGCTGGCGGCGAGTTCAGGCCCAGATGACCACCTAATTCAAAGAAGCACCGTGCAGTGATGAAAGAGCCATGCCATGTTTTACATTTGATCCCCCGGCACTGAATATCAACGTATGTGCATGCTCTATTTTTTTTGCCAGTTTGACTGTGAACCAACACGATTCAACTTTCAAATGCAACCACCAACAAGGCAAAGTGGAGATGAGTTAAAAAAAAGTGTAAACAGCATTCTGGGCAGGTTCCTGTTGGCGGGCTGATCTGGCCTACATCCCTCTGCATCAGCGTCGTAAACAGGTAGTTGGAATTCCCAATGAAGAGCAAAGAGCGAACGCTTGGATCTAATTTGGATGATCTGACATGTTTGATGAATGAAGAGACAATGCATTCCTCTGCTTAATAAAACAAAAAGAGCTGGAGGTGTGTGTGTGTCAGCCTCAGTTCGCCTTCTGTTCTCCTCAGAGGACCGAGCGACACCAATTAACTCCCAAACAGTTGTAATCAGGGGACCTGTAAGATACCACACAAATTAAATTAAACCATCCCTAACCATATGTCAATACATGTCATCTTCAAAGCTTGTTTTCAATAAGGTGAGAGCTCGAGACTCAGTGGCACGGCACGATGAAACAAAAAGCTTAGAAATAAAATCAATAACAAAAAAAAAAACCCACACTGCAAAAAAAAAAAATAATAATAATAATAATCTTTAGTTGTTTAATCTCAAATGTAGCTTCAGGGAGTTCATATTCAAACTGAAAACACAAGATTGCTACCAGCTGCTGAATTGATTGACAAGCTGTTTAATCCGGGGGGACGTCAAACTTAATTCTACCTCAGGCCCTAAAATGTCTCGATCTGGCCCTGGTGAAGAAAAAAATGACCGTGAAAGGAATCCTGCTGTTCCTAATTGCTCTGGTTTGTCGTTGTCGAGCACTTAGCAGTGATGACAGGAGGGGTCAAAGGGCAGCACAGAAAACATACATGACACACTGTGACCCTGAGAGCAGGATAATGTCACTCAGGCTGCCCGTCTACTGCAGCTCAGATCAGGTTGAGTGACGATCTCGTGTCTCCTCTCTCAGCCCTGACTGTAATCTCTTTCGTCACTCTGGAGTCTTTCAGCAGACAGACTGTAAATATGTTTTCTGAAGGTTTTTTTTTTCCAGCTCTGAGCTTTATTGTGATTGTGTGTCGAGTCCAAAGTCATTTGGGATTTTAAGACAATGAGCAACAGCCAACTTTCTGCAGGGCAGTGGACTTTTTGTCCATGTTCAAACTATTTCCCTAGTTTTGTGAAAAATTGATCTAACTAATGCAGGTGTTCCCAAACTTTTTGGCTCTGCAGACAGTTTTTATAATGACAATTTTTTGCGGACCGGGCAACCAGGGTTTCAGGGCTGATGGGGGCAGAGATTGTGCCAAGTTAAGGTAATTACTGCAAAAAAAGTCCCACATAAGCCATAAAAGTTATATAGTTATTATTCAGCTTTTCATTTTTTGCCAAATCATATCACTTCCCCTGTGGCCTGGGGACAAATGTTCAGAGGTTACAACCCAGGGACTGGGAACCACTGGACTAATACACTGTAGGTCAATAAAATACATGTGACATTTTTTACTTAAAGTCTTACTGAAACCTATTTACTTATCTAATGAGAGTCGTGCTGGCAGTATTGACCAGACACCAAATCAGAAAAGCCAGATACTGAATTTTCTTCAGATTGTTCTGTACAAGTGGTTTCATCTTCTCTAACTGATAATACTCTTTAACATTGCTTTAAAATGTAGAGTTTATCGACACTGAATCCACATTTGAATTGATAAATTATACGTGCAGCCACTTTGTCACAGCATGTTACTGTTGATTCTGGTGTCACTCTAAAGTGTTCGTAATGCTCACTGTAACAGCACAAATACAATCTGTGAAAATATGTGTGAATATGAGAAAAATTCTCTTTCACTAGTTGGCTGCTGTTCAGACCTGGATGACCATCTCATGCAAATAAAGCGTCACACTGTGTCGAACGAGTTCCTGCCAACTTTTCCTTTCTGTGATGTTGCCTTGTTTTCCATGATCCCGAATGAAAAGACTGAGTTAATTGAAGTGGTTAAGTCTGCAGTAGATGGACAGATCTTACAGTTCTACTCTCTGTTCTGTTTTGAGCCCCTACATTTGCAAAATTAGCTTTCTGGCAGAGGATTACTTAAAAATTGTGATGACTTTGTTGGTTACATTATGTTCACAGCTTTCCATGCAGGATGTGATCACTCTGCTCACAGATCAGATCAGTGAACAAACTGAGGGACTGTATCTTTAAACATTTGGAAACATCCTGCAATGACAACACCAGACTGTCAGGAAACAAGGTCTCTAACCCCAGTGCCATCAGTCCATCAGAGTTCATCGCGGTCATCGTCTTGTGTTTCTCAGTAACTTTGTGAGCAGAGAAGTAAACGCTCGGGCTAATAGCCCTGACGAGGATGGACTTGCTAATTTGCTAATGGCTTCTTCTTCCTGTGGGCCATTAGATAAGCAGCAGCAGCCACCGCTCTTTAAACCGGCGTGATGTAAACCCCACAGATCACGATCAGCCTGCTAATGGCCTCTGAAAGGGAGAAAACACATTCAATCACATGTACTCACAATGAAAGATACAGTGGCGTGTAACGCTAACCGGAGCAGATCCGCCGTTCGTTCCGCCGTGTCACAGCGCTTTGATTTTGTGTTCGATACACTGTTAGTTATTGTGCTGCTCTGTGTTTTTCTGGATGTGTCGGGCGATCGCCTTTAATCATTAGCACAGGAAGGTCCAGGCTGTATTGATTTAGATGAGCGCTCGACCCCATCACAACAGCTCATCATTAACGAACTCTTTACAAAGACAAACCACTAACAGGACATCAAGACCTCATGCTGATCCACAGGTGTTGCTGCTGCTGGACACAGATACACAAAGACTGTGTTTAATGGTTTTTAAGGGTAGAGATTTGACACATAACCTTAGTGAGAAAGGATGAGGAATTATTATGGAACTATTACAGGGCAGGTTGAACTGGATTTACTGTGGCAAGGAATAGGAGCAGGTAAGTTGTAGACTGGAGGGTGAATGAGTGGGAAGCTCACAAAGAAGGGAGTAGATAGGTGGGCTGCACAAAAAACCAGAGAAACAGTAAGGAGCCCTGCCATAGTACTGTGTGAGCAAACTGAACAACCTGCCAATGAGTGACTTAAATACTGATGAGCTGATGAGCTACAGGTGTGCTGACTACCTTCAGGAGGAGGAGTTGATTGGAGCAGGTGAGAGGTAGGGAGGATCGCCACGCCCAGACACACACACACACGGAGAAACACACAGACGAAAAGGGAAAACCGTCATGTCACCAAAGACTCAGACTAATACAAGAAAAGCAAAACTTCTTAACTCAAGATATATAAAACAGTTTGGGACAGAACCACTTTGATTAAATCTAAACATGTTGGTACCAACCTGTGAGAGTCTAAACAGAACCATAGATAGTAACATAGTAGTCACTAAAAGTTGATGTTTTACTGTCATGACAGGAAACAGACAGTTCCAATCTATGTAAGCGAAATGAATTAATACATCAAATGTGGTGACTATTTGACCAAGGCTGTCGTGTAAAAAGTAAATTCATGTCCACGTGCACGAAATCAGTAATTACATTTTGTGAACATGGACACAAACCCTGATGGTTGGTGATTTGCAGTCGAATGTCATCCAGCTTGTTGAGGAGTGAGCGAGACGTCGGGGATTGCAGGTTTGTGTGGAGCGGCTTTTAGCTGAGCCCAATTTGCCCTCGCTTCTGCTTCCTCTCGCTCCTTCTCCTGTGTCTCCTCTCTGGCAGACGTTTGGTCTTAATACGTCCTTTTGGAGCGACTAATCTCTGCCAGTATCGAGGAACAATGCAAAATTCTTTTAACTGAAGAATGTCGGTTCAAGTAGAAATCCTTTTTTCGCTGCTAACTCGAGAGTGCAGCTTAAAGCTATCTATCTATCTATCTAAACCTTCCTGAGACTGAGTTGCTGGTGCTGATTACAGACCTATGTAAACCTAATGTAAACCTTTTGGGAGTCTTATTAAACATTGATCTGCTCTCGTCTCATCAGCCTGTGATGATCTCAGTAGTGGGAGTCGCTGTATAACTGAAATCTTTGGATAAGGTTTCAGAGTCAGTGCTGACATTCATGGATTCCCTTTTTATTTATTATTACTTACCTATTGACGAGTTTGAATTTTTTCTTGCAGTTTGAAACTTTTAGAATATTTTGGATCCATCTCTATTTTGGGCTTTTAGAGCAACTGTTTTTTTATCTGTTTAAACTTGTACTTTCTTTTTTTTCCTAGGTGTTTGCAGTTTGAATTTCTCAGTCTCTCTCTGACAGACTGACTGTCTCTCCTCTCTGACAGAAGTGCTTACTTGCAGTTGGCCTTCAGTCCTCAGACTAACTCTGTTTCCTTTGTGCTTCAGTCACTGCTGTCGTTTAGCAGCAGCAGCAGCAGCCGTCTGACAGCGTCTCACATCCCGACTCACGGCCTGTCGTTAGCTCCTCGGCATATCAGAGCGGCGTAATGGCACTGCAAAAAGCCTAATTAGATCTAAATTAGCGTCACTTTCTTGACTCAACATTATGGATTGAGGATGAGGGACTAATTACGCTGCTATTAATGCAGAGAGAGGTTAATGACGGGGGAGTTTGTCACTAAAACAGAACGAGGAGGGACGTGATCGGCTCGGCTCATTCAGCTGCTGGAACTATACCCTCCCACTCTTTCTGCTGAGGTTGGCTGTTCTGCCAGTTTGTGAGCCGGCTGCACTTTCACTCTGCTCATGATCAATGTACACTTTATATGTGGTAAACAAATAATAACTCAGCTTTACAGGCAGTCAACTGCTCAGTAGATTAAAGTATAACTGCGGTGAGCCTCAGGATGCATGAACGCAACTTATTCGCCTGTAATTATGTGCGTAACAAATCATCAGGAGGTGTCCCTCCGAACTTTAGATTACATCTATGCACAGGTGGGACAGTTAGCAGAATCACAATACTCTGTTATACTGCGAGAGATTAATGCATGAAAGGCAACACTGAATGAAAAGCAGTGACATCTGTTCACCAGGACCAGAAATACACTGTTAAAAACCTCCATGTGAAATCTCCTAAAAGGTACTTTTCTTTGTCAAAAAGACTTTTTTCTTTTCATTTCTTTCATACAGAAAGTTTTCATTAAACCAGGAGTTATTAGAGCAGAGACTTAGTAAACAAGACCATGAATCTGTGCAGACATTCAATGTCAGACTTCAGCACTTGACAGTTTTCAAAGGAGAAAAGCTGATACTCAATACTAAGAGCCATCCCCTCCTCAGCACAACCTCAAAGCTTCTTCATATTATTATTTTCCTGTTTGTTCGGAAAGTTCTTCTCATGCATTTCTTTGCCTTAAGTAAAACAGTTTGAACTGTCTTTGTGTAAGGGTGTTATGCAAAATAAACTTGACCTCGTCTTGAGTCTGACGGAACATTCTTGAACATTTTTTGAATTCTGTGTAGAAGAATGTGACTCATGGCTGCGTCCTCGTGTCATGGAACTCCATGTGAAAAGTTTTTCTTTTCTTTTTTATTGTTTCTTTTCAGCAGATGCAAACTGCTGCAGGCTGGAGCTGTGCTACCCAGCCCATATCTGCAGCAGTGTGGGTCAGTCCTGTGTGCAGAATTTCATTCACTCTCTTTACCTCCATTTTATTTGCTGTAACTTTCCTGATGAATATTTGATTAAAAGCTATTAGAAGAGCAAACAGTGAGAGCAGGAGTGAAGTTCAGACCCAGTTGAAATGTGTGACTGATAGGAGCTGAGATCTGGGAGCAGACGCCGCTCAGCCAGCCGGAGCTCCTCAACGTTTCCCCCCATTCAGCGACATTTAATGTGACTCCAGAGAGAAACAAAATCTAAGACAAAGTATGCAAATGAGTAATTAGTTCAATAACAGTTTCCCAAAACATCAGCCCTTAAGCAACTGCTCTGCATTTATTATAACAATTACCATATGCAGCGCAGCGTTGTGATGGATCTGCCCCTCGTTGCTGCTGCCGCCGCCATCCCCAGACCGCAGTGAACGAATGAGCAAACAGCGCGCTAATGGGAGACAGAGGAAGGGTAAAAAAAACCGAGGAAACACATCCAGCCCAACATGACAATCAGCTCATCCTGCAGACGAAGAGGGGAGGAAAAAAAACTCCATTTGTGGGAGGAAACTCTGCCTCATTGACCTTGACAGAGAGAAATATCAAGTAGACTTTCAATTAACGGACAGATCCTCCACTGCTCCGCGGCAGCATGTCACAGATTCCTTTACACTGTAGAAATCAAGATGGAAACTGGTGAAATCTATAGATCTTTTGTCAGTTTCAAAACAATCTCATTTGCATATCTATTTTCAAATGCCGGTAGAATTACAACCAAACAAGACAGAACAATAATTCTTTTTACACTTTAATATCACACACTCAACGTGTCCCAGAGCACTGTTTCTTTCCATTTATGGTTTGCAGATATCTGATAAAAAAGTGCACATAAAAACATTGTAATCCAGACCCAGATGCTTTATGTTCCAAATAATGGCACAACAGCATGTAAAAATGTAAAGATATGCTCTGGCAGACTTGTTCTATGTAAAAAAAGAACGACCCTGTAACTTGGTTACTGATGACAGTTCCTTAAAATAGTGTTGGATAGTTCAAACCTCCAGATCCAGTATGTGCTGTATTTCATGCACTGATCCTGTGTTTTGCAGTGTAAAATCATGATGTGTAAAGTAAACTGTCTGGGTGAGGGTTAGGTAGTGGTGAATGAAAAACTTACCTGACTGAATCTTCTTAGTGGGATGTTTTGTCCTGTGTTTTTTTTACAGTGTACAAAAGGATAAAAATACATCTGTCTGTAACAACAGTTAGCCCAACCTTGAGATACAGCTATGAGCGTCTCTATGGTAACGGGCCCTTTCTCTCCAAGCTGGCATACGCTAACGACACCGTTGATTTGTCGCCCGGTCTCGGCAACCTTGTAAGGTGACGGCGAGGCGCGGGCCCCGTGTACGCGGCGGCGGCTGGACTGCTGGTGATAATTAGTCTCTGTAGCGGCGCCGCTCTGACTGGGCGCACATGTTCCAGCTGTCACAGGTGTATTCTGGGAGATGCGGTTCGGTGACAGGCGTGACAGCGCCATCTGGACCTGTCCGTATCGCGGGACGCCGACTCTGCAGTGACAAGCTGCAAGCAGCGCCGAGAGACTGCGAGATGAGTGTGCACGTGTGTGTGTGTGTGTCCACTGTGTGTGTGTGTGTTTGATGGCTTGTCTGAATTTTCAGGGTGCCAGCAGGAGTACATGTTGCATGGTGTGTGAGCAAATGCATGTCTTCACACAAGTTGTGGTGTGTGTTTTATTCCGTGTGTATCCTGTGGGTTTAACTGGAATCCATGTTGATTCAGTGCAGTTACAGTGTGAATGTGTGTGTGCAGGTGTACATGTGTGTAGTGTGTGTGTGTGTTTTAGTGGAAAGCTTGCTCTTGGATCTGTGTTTCATACTGTTTCTATATCTGGCAGCCCAGCAGGAATTCATGCTGCTTTTTAGACACATGTTCTCAGGATTCATACATGTGCAGTTTAGTTGCGTGTGCATGTGATTGATCCTGTGTGTGTGTGTGTGTGTGTGTGCACTGAATGTACTGTAAATTCATATATTTGTGTGTGTGTTTCCAGCCTCTAATGCTAATCTAGAACAAACAGATTTTAACAGGGTTTGTGTGACAGTGCTGATTCCAACAGTTTGGCTCAAAACAAAGTAAGTGCTCTGCTCTGAATATTCATGGTCCAGAGGCTGAAGAGCCACCAGCTCCCGAATTCAAAGCAACCCTGAGCTGGACCCTTTTCAATTTCTGTGAGACACAAGTCAATCAGTTCACAAAGCATTGTGGGACGGCAGGAGAGGTAATACTGACCAGTGACGCAAACAAATGTGGGCAGACATGTCAGAGACAACATGGACACATGATGCACATGAACGCAGCTTCGCTGCCAGTGGGACAAGGTTTTCACCTACAGTAGCTAACAACCATGTACCAATCTGTCGTCATGAGCTTTGGCTGCTTTTAGATAACATTCAGTTAGTTCTCACTGACACTGCTGCAAGACCAAACTCCTCCACCACTAAGCCAGAACCTGGAACCGCTGCAACGCTGATATGCTGCGTTTAAAAGATCAAATAAATCAATAAATCATTCATTCCACCGGCTTCATGTGGTTCTGTGTAAACGAAGGCTGTGTATTTGACGGCCTTCTTAACACCACTATTCCACAATCTGTGTACAAAGGGCTAAGTCAATACACCAGGTGTACATGAGATAATCGAATGAGTAAATGAGCAGAGTAATGGATGGTGCAGCTTGGCAGCTAGCTAATACTTCAAATTTCAAAATTGACAAAAATGGTTTTGACAGGATCATCTGAAACTGAAAAAATCTGAAATCTGAAAATTGCTTCAATACGATGTGCAACACTCCGAACATGGTTCTTACTTTGTTCAGTTTCCCTTCAGTTGACCTTCTGACTTTTCCTCTAGCGCCACCATCAGGCCACGAGTCACTGTTTTACACATGACACAGCTAAGTAATCATGAAATTTATCAAGCACCATCAAACTGCAACTTAATGAAAAACAACTCCTTCACACTGAACGAGTCTGAATGAGAAACAGCTTCAGATGCTTTTCAGTCTGAGCCCAGGGTCTTTGTTCCTGAAGAAACACGACGGACGTGATGCTGCTGCAGCTAGCTAGTGTGCGAGTGTGTGTGTGTGTGTGTGTGGGAGAGATGAAACAGCAGTGCAGATGAAACGCTGCGTGTATGTGTTGGGGGGTGGGGAGGGGTGCGGCGGGAGATGGAGGCGAGGTGTTGCCCGTTACACCGAGCCTCCCCCTGGGCTGGTAGCTCTGGAAGCTCTCTGGAAGCTCACTTCACTCAGATACATGCAGATCAAACGCTGCATTGATCTCTGGGCTTCATAACACACACACACACACACACACACACACACACACACACACTAGTTCTACCAACACCCCCGTTCTTTTCACCAGAAGCTGTGTGAAATATGAAACATGTGTTAATTATGATCACCCCAAGTGTCAGTTACTGCTCACTGTAAAACTGTATGAGATGAGCTCTGTGAGCGTTTTTCTGATTGGCAGATCTAAAGTCGTACTGGCTGATTGATGATTTTAAACCACAGTAGCTTGTAGCAGAAATGTTTCGTCTTGATATATTTTTGCCTGACAAAGTTGTGGCTAACATGTTAGCAGTCGGCCTCCTCCACATCCTGCAGACACAGAGCGACATGATCGTGTCCAGCGTTCCTCTCTTTAGCTCTGAGTTTGGTCTCCTCCTCCTCCTGAGGGAAATCTCTGGCTCTTTAGCTGCTGAATGCTGCGCTGTGTTCAGCAGCTGCTCTCTGACTCAGTCTGTCTGCAGTGGACAGTGTTTTGTGTGGTTGTCAGTCAGACAGCTTTAGAGCTGTTCAAAGGTATATTTCGACTTTTATGGTGTCAGACACTTGATCTCTGCTCATTCTTCAAAAATGTTTTGTTTTTTAGGACTTCTGAAAACAGCACAGTGCTTGATTGATTATGGAAATTGGGCAGATTAGGAAAACCTGTCAGCCTGTGTTAGATGTATGTTTTGCTTGAAGACTACACATTTGTCAAAGGAAGCCTGTTACATGTGGTGTTTGAAACACAGGTGTTTACCAGGCAGGGTCTGCTAGCGTCCAGTGTTTCTGAAGTTTCACCCACTGGAGACAAAGAGTCAGAACATCTCAGCTTCTGTTCCTGAAATCTGTTTCTGTCCAATTTTATGCTAAACTTGATTTGAAAGGAACTGTTTTTGATCATTATAGTCCTGGTATCAAAACTCAGAGTCATAATTTCATCAGTTTCATTTTATTTCAGCATCCAGTTGCTTGTTTGTGAATTTTGCCTTTTTCTGTTTGATACGTGAATAAAGGGTTTACAGACATTTCCTACCAGCAGAGGTATCAGAAAGTTACCTGTCCTATTATTAACTAGAACAGGTCAGTCATGAGGTTGTCATAAATGTATGTGCACAGTTTAGCTTTTGGCTCATTGTGTTTGCCAGTGTCATCACTGTTTCCAGGTTTCAGTGTGTTTGAGCAAAGCTTTCTAACTAGCACTCATTAGTCTGAGAAACAGCTAAAGGTAGATGACAGGATTGAAAAGATGTACACACAGAGCGCACACAACTCTCCTTTAATTGTCTCCAGAGTCACCTGGAAACAATCATCAACACACACACACACTGATCTGTATGCTGTTGGTGGCGAGTGTGTTTCTGCAGCTTCACCTGCAGTCATGTAATCTACAGTGGAGCTGAGATGGACAGTGAATGGAAAAAGCTCTCTTATTTAATTCAAATACTTTGATTATGCATAACAATGGTGTGAAGAGCCCTTGATTTAATTAAACCCCCCCAGCTGCAATAACAGAGGCTTAACATCAGCGACAGACAAAGCAGGATCAGTTTGGTGAGGCTAAACATGCCCTGTAGCAAACTGACAGAACTAGCTTCAGCCTAATGAACGCTGCGCTCCGCTCTGCTCTGTATTCCTGCTGCACACGTGAACACGCCGCCGCTGTGTTCTCAATTAAGTTGCTCCAACACTTTGGTTCGCAGCTGAAAACCTGCGGTCCACAGAGGGTGGATTTAAATCATTTGGTGACCTCCTGACCTTTCCTCTGGAACCAGCACCAGGCCAAATTTTTCTCTCTCCATTTCTGTTTTGAGGAAGAACGCTACGTGTCCAAAAGTATTTGGACTCACGCACTTGGTTCTTGGTGAATTTGTTGGTTTCTCGTAGATTCACATTAGATTTTGGTGAGGTTGTATATATGAGGTATGAGGAATGATTTGTGAACAATGATCTGATTATTTTGACTATTTTTGTGCTGCATGGAATACACTGCTTCTTACGTACATGACAAGAAACTTAAAACTTGAAACTCAAACTTTATTAATAAACTGACAGCAAGTTATGAGCGGCGCTTCGTGCACACAGGGATTATCAAAGACATACAGAGACAGAGATAGAG
Organism: Lates calcarifer; assembly: GCF_001640805.2. Lineage (NCBI taxonomy): Eukaryota > Metazoa > Chordata > Actinopteri > Centropomidae > Lates > Lates calcarifer. The sequence continues at coordinate 24,916,371 of NC_066840.1, read as the reverse complement.
ACTGTCTGCATCACTGCACAGTAAGATGTATTTTCATTTCAAACTAGATTTCCAATCAGAGCCATCTGCCTGTTGAAGCCTCTTTTCTGTGTATTTAGACTCGTTTTGAAGAGCTCGGCTGCTCTCGTGTGAAACCCTCCTGGATGTCGCTGAAGGATTACACACTTGTCTGGCTGTTAACACACCTCGAGGATCCTGAACACCCCCCCATCCCACCCCACCCACCCCACCTCCAGACCTGACTGGAAGAAGTTGACAAAGGCAGAGAGTCCAGAGGGAAAATAAATCCTGAAGATTCTTGTGAAAAACAGAGTTTTGTTTTCTTCAGTATCAACAGGAAGTGACCCACCCGCCTTCTCTCTAATTGTCAGAATGTGCCTGTGATCCCTCCCCACCCCGCCCCACCAACACACACACAGACACACACACACCTCATCACACTGTCACATCTCCAACTCCCCCTGAATTTCCCGGCTCCGGGCTCCAGAGGCGTCACTCTTCCTCTTCCTCGTCTCTTTGATGAAGAGGAAGTGGATCAGCAATCAGGGCACCAAACATAGCGTGACCCCCCCAGACTGCACATGCACACACACACAACAAACACACATGCACACATGCTATACACACACAACAAACACACACGCGCCCTGCAGTGTCTCCCAGGCCTCCCTAATCCTCCGATTCGTTCCGTTTTTCCAGGCGGGCAGTGAAGTACTTGTGCTCCAACACATCAAAGACACACTGCAGCACTTCCTGTGTGTGTGTGTTTGTGTGTGCAAGTGTGTGTGTGTGTATTGAGAAAGCTGATAAGGTGAGCGCTGCATGTAGATGTTTCATGTTTGAGCGTGTGTGTGTTTGTGATTTGCAGTGTGTTTACAGACAGCCGACAAGTTTCAGCTTTGACACGCATGAGAAACACTGTGACACACACACACACACACACACACACACACACACACACCAGTACAGTACTGAACCGCTCTGTTTACCCACAACTGAGACAAAACCAAAACACAACATTGTGTAAACACTGATTTAACACTGATAATCATCAATCAGCCGTTTGTTTGGGATGGATTTAAAGTATCCAGGTGTGTGTGTGTGTGTGTGGTGTGTGTGTGTGTAGTTACCTGAGATCTGTTTTCTCTATATGCAGCCTAGTGCATCGTATAGAGCGTCTCAGTGTACTATGTGCTGCTCTGCTCAGGATCCTGTATTTTGCTAAAAATCCAAACACGATCTTTTTCCTGTGACAGATGTGAAATGACTGAGACCAGCTGTGTTAAATGTTATTGAGCTTTCTGTCTGATGAATACCTCTCATTCTGCTTCCTACCAGTGCTTTGTTTCCCTGTGTTTTGTCATTATGGTGATTAAAACATTTGTGTGCTTATGTACATCTCTGACCCCCATCTACTCATGTTCCTCTTTATGTTTTGTGCTCTGTGGTGGGACGGAGGCCTTCAACAGTCAGTAGCAGGATATTAACGCTATGATATGAAGTGAATACCTCAACCTCAAAGTGTGTTACAAAACAT
>NC_066840.1:24586600-24611838 GCF_001640805.2 Lates calcarifer | reverse complement strand
AGGTCAAAAAATGTCATAGTATAGTAAGTCATGCAAAAATGGTCAAAAAATGTCATAGTATAGTAAGGTTCATGCAAAAATAGGTCCATCAAAAAATGTCATAGTATAGTAAGGTTTCAAAAACCATCAAAAAAGTCATAGTATAGTAAGGTATCAAAAATGGTCAAAAAATGTCATAGTATAGTAAGGCATCAAAAACCATCAAAAAAGTCATAGTATAGTAAGGTATCAAAAATGGTCAAAAAATGTCATAGTATAGTAAGTCATCAAAAACCATCAAAAAGTCATAGTATAGTAAGGTATCAAAAAACCATCAAAAAGTCATAGTATAGTAAGACATCAAAAACCATCAAAAAAGTCATAGTATAGTAAGGCATCAAAAATGGTCAAAAAATGTCATAGTATAGTAAGGCATGAAAATGTCAAAAAATATCATAGTATAGTAAGGTTTCAAAAACCATCAAAAAAGTAATAGTATAGTAAGGTATCAAAAATAGTCAAAAATGTCATAGTATAGTAAGGCATCAAAAATGGTCAAAAAATGTCATACTATAGTAAGGCATCAAAAATGGTCAAAAAATATCATAGTATAGTAAGGTTTCAAAAACCATCAAAAAAGTCATAGTATAGTAAGGTATCAAAAATGGTCAAAAAATGTCATAGTATAGTAAGGCATCAAAAATGGTCAAAAAATATCATAGCATAGTAAGGTTTCAAAAACCATCAAAAAAGTCATAGTATAGTAAGGTATCAAAAATGGTCAAAAAATGTCATAGTATAGTAAGGCATCAAAAATGGTCAAAAAATGTCATAGTATAGTAAGGTATCAAAAATGGTCAAAAAATGTCATAGTATAGTAAGTCATGAAAAATGGTCAAAAAATGTCATAGTATAGTAAGGTTTCAAAAACCATCAAAAAAGTCATAGTATAGTAAGGTATCAAAAATGGTCAAAAAATGTCATAGTATAGTAAGGCATCAAAAACCATCAAAAAAGTCATAGTATAGTAAGGTATCAAAAATGGTCAAAAAATGTCATAGTATAGTAAGGCATCAAAAACCATCAAAAAATGTCATAGTATAGTAAGAAATCAAAAACCATCAAAAAAGTCATAGTATAGTAAGGCATCAAAAATGGTCAAAAAATGTCATAGTATAGTAAGGCATCAAAAATTTTCAAAAAATGTCATAGTATAGTAAGGTATCAAAAATGGTCAAAAAATGTCATACTATAGTAAGGCATCAAAAATTTTCAAAAAATGTCATACTATAGTAAGTCATCAAAAATGGTCAAAAAATATCATAGTATAGTAAGGCATCAAAAATGGTCAAAAAATATCATAGTATAGTAAGGCATCAAAAACCATCAAAAAAGTCGTAGTATAGTAAGGTATCAAAAATGGTCAAAAAATGTCATAGTATAGTAAGGCATCAAAAATTTTCAAAAAATGTCATACTATAGTAAGGCATCAAAAATTTTCAAAAAATGTCATAGTATAGTAAGGTATCAAAAATGGTCAAAAAATGTCATAGTATAGTAAGGCATCAAAAATGGTCAAAAAATGTCATAGTATAGTAAGGCATCAAAAACCATCAAAAAAGTCATAGTATAGTAAGGTATCAAAAACCATCAAAAAATGTCATAGTATAGTAAGACATCAAAAACCATCAAAAAAGTCATAGTATAGTAAGGCATCAAAAATGGTCAAAAAATGTCATAGTATAGTAAGTCATCAAAAATTTTCAAAAAATATCATAGTATAGTAAGGCATCAAAAATGGTCAAAAAATATCATAGTATAGTAAGACATCAAAAACCATCAAAAAAGTCATAGTATAGTAAGGTATCAAAAATGGTCAAAAAATGTCATAGTATAGTAAGGCATCAAAAACCATCAAAAAATGTCATAGTATAGTAAGACATCAAAAACCATCAAAAAAGTCATAGTATAGTAAGGCATCAAAAATGGTCAAAAAATGTCATAGTATAGTAAGGCATGAAAAATTTTCAAAAAATGTCATAGTATAGTAAGTCATCAAAAATGGTCAAAAAAAGTCATAGTATAGTAAGGTATAAAAAATGGTCAAAAAATGTCATAGTATAGTAAGGCATCAAAAATTTTCAAAAAATGTCATAGTATAGTAAGGTATCAAAAATGGTCAAAAAATGTCATACTATAGTAAGGCATCAAAAATTTTCAAAAAATGTCATACTATAGTAAGTCATCAAAAATGGACAAAAAATATCATAGTATAGTAAGGCATCAAAAATGGTCAAAAAATATCATAGTATAGTAAGGCATCAAAAACCATCAAAAAAGTCGTAGTATAGTAAGGCATCAAAAATGGTCAAAAAATGTCATAGTATAGTAAGGCATCAAAAATTTTCAAAAAATGTCATAGTATAGTAAGGTATCAAAAATGGTCAAAAAATGTCATAGTATAGTAAGGCATCAAAAATTTTCAAAAAATGTCATAGTATAGTAAGGTATCAAAAATGGTCAAAAAATGTCATAGTATAGTAAGGCATCAAAAATGGTCAAAAAATGTCATAGTATAGTAAGTCATCAAAAACCATCAAAAAAGTCATAGTATAGTAAGGCATCAAAAATGGTCAAAAAATGTCACAGTATAGTAAGGCATCAAACATTTTCAAAAAATATCATAGTATACTAAGGTATAAAAAATAGTCAAAAAATGTCATATTATAGTAAGGCGTTAAAAATGGTCAAAAATGTCATAGTATAGTAAGGCGTTACAAATCGTCAAAAAATGTCATAGTATAGTAAGGCATCAAAAAATATCCAAAAATGTCATGGTATAGTAAGGCGTCAAAAAACTTTCCCTTTCTTCTTTAATTATATTTGTAATAAAGTTTCAGGACTTAAGGCTTTGGACAGTTTCTGTGATTAACATGTTCTGTCTTTCTGCAGGCGGAGGAGGAGACTGCATTACCTCAAGAGGACAATGAATAGTGTTGAATGTTATTAAAGATATTTAGAGATGTTTAAGGCTTTCATAAGCATATCCTCATATGTGCTCGTTACTACATTAAATGTGGGGTGCGACAATAAAAGTGTCAAACATCTGTCATTATCTTTGCTGTGATTTGTTAAATGTTGTCTAAAACAGATTCAATAAAGTTTTGTAGCTTAACTTTCAAGTTGTGTTTCTCTATTTTCAAATTAATATCACAAAAATGATTTTGTAATTCAAATACACCAACTACGTTCTACTTGCAACTTGCATTTAAAATGTATAATTGCAGCTAAAAGCCCTAACCCTAACCCTATCAGTGGTTAAAAGCCATAACCCTAACCCTAACCTATGGCTAAAAGTGGCTAAAAGCTGTAACCCTAACCTCTGGTTACAAGTGGCTAAAATAAACAGTAACCCTAACCCTAACCTATGGCTAAAAGTGGCTAAAAGCTGTAACCCTAACCTCTGGTTACAAGTGGCTAAAATAAACAGTAACCCTAACCCTAACCTATGGCTAAAAGTGGCTAAAAGCTGTAACCCTAACCCTAACCTATGGCTAAAAGTGGCTAAAAACTGTAACCCTAACCCTAACCAATGGCTAAAAGTGGCTAAAAACTGTAACCCTAACCCTAACCTATGGCTAAAAGTGGCTAAAAACTGTAACCCTAACCTCTGGCTACAGGTGGCTAAAAAAAAAGGGTAACCCTAACCCTAACCTATGGCTAAAAGTGGCTAAAAGCCATAACCCTAACCCTAGCCTCTGACTAAAAGTGGCTAAAAGCCATAACCCTAACATCTGGCTACAAGTGGCTAAAAAAACAGTAACCCTAACCTATGGCTAAAAGTGGCTAAAAGCTGTAACCCTAACCCTAACCTATGGCTAAAAGTGGCTAAAAACTGTAATCCTAACCCTAACCTATGGCTAAAAGTAGCTAAAAACTGTAACCCTAACCTCTGGCTACAGGTGGCTAAAAAAACAGTAACCCTAACCCTAACCTCTGGCTACAAGTGGCTTAAAAAATGGTAACCCTAACCTCTGGCTAAAACTGGCTAAAAGCTGTAACCCTAACTCTAACCTCTGGCTAAAAGTGGCTAAAAGCCATAACCCTAACCCTAGCCTCTGACTAAAAGTGGCTAAAAGCCATAACCCTAACATCTGGCTACAAGTGGCTAAAAAAACAGTAACCCTAACCTATGGCTAAAAGTGGCTAAAAGATGTAACCCTAACCCTAACCTATGGCTAAAAGTAGCTAAAAACTGTAACCCTAACCTCTGGCTACAGGTGGCTAAAAAAACAGTAACCCTAACCCTAACCTCTGGCTACAAGTGGCTTAAAAAATGGTAACCCTAACCTCTGGCTAAAACTGGCTAAAAGCTGTAACCCTAACGTCCACTTAAAAGTGGCTAAAAGCCATAACCCTAGCCTCTGACTAAAAGTGGCTAAAAGCCATAACCCTAGCCTCTGGCTAAAAGTGGCTAAAAGCCATAACCCTAGCCTCTGGCTACAAGTGGCTAAAAAAAAAACCTAACCTGTGGTACAAGTGGCCTCTAGCTAAAAATATTCACTTTCATACAATATTAAAAAGACCAGCGAAACATTTAGTGTTCAGAAGTAAGATAATTTTTTTATTGGAAAATTCAGTGTTGCAGTAGCAGGATGATGGCAAGATATAAAACAAAACGATATGACAACATCTAAAAAAATTTAAACAAATGTCACAGTATAGTAAGGCATCAAAAATGGTCAAAAAATATCATAGTATAGTAAGGTGTCAAAAATGGTCAAAAAATATCATAGTCAAAAAAAAGTCAAAAAATGTCATAGTATAGTAAGGCATCAAAAATTCCAAAAATGTCATAGTATAGTAAGGTGTAAAAAAATGTCATAGTACAGTAATGCATCAAAAACCATCAAAAAATGTCACAGTATAGTAAGGTGTTAAAAAACGTCAAAAATGTCACAGTATAGTAAGACATCAAAAATGCAAAAAATGTCACAGTATAGTAAGACATCAAAAATGCAAAAAATGTCACAGTATAATAAGGCATCAAAAATGGTCAAAAAATATCATAGTATAGTAAGGTGTCAAAAAAAATTCAAAAAATGTCATAGTATAGTAAGGTGTAAAAAAATTTCATAGTACAGTAATACATCAAAAACCATCAAAAAATGTCACAGTATAGTAAGGTGTAAAAAAACGTCAAAAATGTCACAGTATAGTAAGACATCAAAAATGCAAAAAATGTCACAGTATAGTAAGACATCAAAAATGCAAAAAATGTCATAGTATAGTAAGGTGTAAAAAAATTTCATAGTACAGTAATGCATCAAAAACCATCAAAAAATGTCACAGTATAGTAAGGTGTCAAAAAAATTCAAAAATGTCACAGTATAGTAAGACATCAAAAATGCAAAAAATGTCATAAATACAGTATGTTCTTATTTTATATACAGTTTCAGAAGTATCTGTAGTCATTACTGTGACTGAGTTTAGTTTAAATCATTGTGATTAGGTACTGATCAAACTGATCAGTGTTTAATACGCGTTCTTGTCCCTGCAGGGGAAGACCACAACAGCAGCTGAAGACCTGAAGTGGATGAAAGAAAACAAAAGTGTTACGAAGCTGTTAATCATTAAAAGACTTCCACCATCTAACTTAAAAAGTTTTATACTGTTTTAGTTTTAAATATATTTTGAAAGGTTTATATATATATTTGAATGGCTTTATACTTAATGATGTATAAACTCTTCATTTTTTTGAACTGTACATTTGTGATGTGATTCAATGCTATATAAATTAAACTGTATTGAACTGAATTGAATTCAGACTTCAGATCAATTACCAAAGATACAGTCATGTCCAAAAATATTGGCACCACTGTACTTCTTTCAGATAATGCACCACTTCTCCCAGAAAACTGGTGTTCACGTTTATTTCTTTAGTTTGTCTGATATAGTTCCACAAAGAACAACAAAAGTTGACTGGACAAAATTATTTACACCTTTTCAAAATTGTAGAAAATAACAGGATTTCAAGCATGTGATGCTCCTTTAATTTGTATTTAAACTCACATGTGGCAAGTAACAGGTGCTGGCAATTTAGGAATCACACTCACAAGCAGTTTAAATGTAGAAAAGTTGACACAACCTTTGTGTTGTGTGTCTGTGTTTACCACACTGAGCATGGGAAAAAAAGAAAGAAGAGCAAAGAATTGAGAAACCAAGTTGTGGAAAAGCATGGCAAACCCAAGGCTACAAGTCCATCTCCAGAGATTTTCATGTTCCTGTGTCCACTGTGTTTAGTGTCATCAAGAAGTTTACTGCCCCTGGCTCTGTAGCCAACCTCCACGGACGTGGATGGAAGAGGAAAACTGATGAAATATTGTAAAGAAGGATTGTGGACTGATGAGACCAACATAAAGCATTGTTATGTTTACAGAAAATGAAAGAGGCCTTCAAAGAAAAGAACACGGTCAAACATGGTGGAGGTTCACTGATATTTTGGGGTTGCTTTGCTGCTTGTGACACTGGATGCTTTAACTGTGTGCATGGCATTATGAAATCTGAAGACTACCATAGAATTTTGGAGCACAGTGTAGGGTCCAGTGTCACAGAGCTGGGTCTCCATCAGAGGTCATGGGTCTTTCAGCAAGACAAAGTTCCAAAGCGTACTTCAGAAAGCACCCAGAAATGGCTGAAGACAAAGCGCTGAAGAGTTCTGAAGTGGCCTATAATGAGTCCAGATCTAAATCTGACACAACACCTGTGGACAGATCTCAAAACAGCAGTTGGGAAAAGAAGAGTGATCCAAAACTCCAGTGGAGAGGTGTAATAAACTCATATTTGGTTACAGGAAGTGACTGATTTCAGCTATACTTGTGCTACCAAATATTAAGTTGAGATTGTCAATAATTGTCCAGTCGATTATAAGAGTTCTGTGTGAATTATATCAGATTTGCCTTTTCTGCTTTTTTGTGTTGTTCACTGCAAACAAAAGAAGTAAAAAAAAGAAGTGGTGCATTATCTGAAAGAAGCACAGGGGTGCCAATATTTTTGGCCATGATGGTATATAATTTAATGTCAGTGCTCTGTGTTGGACAGTTGATGTAAAGCTGTTTGTGAATTACCTGGAGGCCTCTGTCCTGGTCTCACAGAACTTCTTCATTGTACAAAGACTCTCTGTGATCGTGGACGAAGTGGTGACACCTGGAGAAAATAAAGGGAGAAATATACAAAAGAAAATGATCAATACACTATGACCTATTCCTCATCAGATAAATATCCAATATTTCAGCTGAATCAGAACATTTTGAGTGTCTCAGAGAATGGGCTGTTTACTGTCACATAGGACAAGAAAAAGTATCAGATCTTTAACAATCAATAACAAAAAATATTTGGGGAAAAATGAACTAAAATCATAATCTTAAATCTTAAAGTTCTATATTAATTAATTCTATATTAACTGGAGGAATCATGTATATTACCGTGAACTGCATAATAAAAAAACTTATATTTAATTTTGACGGTGTCGGAGAGATTACTGAGCTATGACCAAGACACCAACCACACATTAGATATTCTCTCAAAATCATCCAGCTCGAGATGAAACTCAGACTGGATGCACAAACACTGACATTCAGACTATTGTACACCAGCAGGAGAGGCCACAGGTATAAAGACATAACTTCACACTGATAGACTTCAGTCAGCTTGGTGCTGATTTAAAACTATGATGGTGGGCCGAGAAGAAATGCACTGCAAACATGTTTATCAGTTGCATCACTTAGTGTCAGTGTTCATCAATACAGACGTCTTGTATCTGTGTAAAGTTCATTATTCAATTAGACATGTTGCAGCCCTCTGACACTGAGGATACAATGTTTGTGGCCCTCTCTATCATCAAAATTGCCCATCCCTAATTTAAACAATAACATTGTTACTAACATTAATAATTCAGCTCATCAACACATTTTTTCAGACTGGGTAAATCTTTAGGACACATACCTGTTTGGTTTGTCAGGTGAGAGCTGGTGTTTCTGTCCAGGCTGCAGCAGCTGAACCAGTAAACCTGGAAAACACAAGAACAACACATGAAAAACAATGAACCTCAACAGGTCACCTCCAAACCATGAACAGTGTAGAAGAATACAACACTGAAAACACTAGAACCTTGACAATCAAACTTTGAGTTTTGATGTGAATATATTGATTATTAAAACTCGTGGAGGAGCTCAGAGTTAAAATCAAATTTTCAAGCTTGTATTCGACACAAAACTGAGCTCAATAAAGTCTCAAGTCACCACAAACAGATTTCTAATCAATAACATACACAACAGGGGATGTATGGCTATGGACAGATTGATACAACAAAGCTACAAAGACAAACAAAACCACAAAGAAGGAAAAAACTGAGCTGTAAAATGATCACAATGAGACGCTTAACTGCCACACTGAAACACACAATGGCCTCAAAGACATGTTAAATGACCAGGAACTAAAAAGACATGATACAATGCAAAACAACCACAGAGAAGCTGAACATAAGTGGATGTAAAACAGCTAAAGACCTAAAACGATGCAATACCACCACAAATAGACACAAATGTATCACATCGATGTGATAATCCGCCATAACCTGACTTAGACTGACCAAGATGGAGCACAACATTACAAAGAAGCAGTAAAATGTCTGCAGAGTAACTGTAAAGAGATGCAAACTGAGATGTAAACAGACAAACAAGACTAGTGAACAGTTACCACCCTCCACAACTCATATCAGGGACGCTTTAATCACAGAAACACAAACACACTTTAACCCACGCAAATAAAAACGATGAGAAAGACGAAAAGCCCCACTTAAAGCTAAAGCTAATGCTAACGCTCGACACTTATGCTAACGCTTGCTACTACTGCTAACGCTAGCACCCAGGTGTAAAACAGCCAGGTAGAGACGTAAAATGATATAAAATGACCACAAACAGCCACAAACCGGTGACAACGACACGATAAACCACCATAAACTGAGTTTAAATGAGCAGGATGGAACACAAAGTGACAAAGAGACTGTAAACAAACACAATAGGGATTTAAACAACTATCAACGATATCAACGACTAACAAGAGCTCGTTTTCACCCGTCCACGTTAGGTGCCCACAACCACACAAACACACTCTTACCTATAAACGACCGAAAATGGAGTTAAACAATATGATTACAAGGTAATGCTAATGCTAACGCTCTCCGATAGCGTTAATGCTAACGCTAGCCGCTAACTGTTGGCCTTACCTTCACGCTGTAGGTGTGTTCAGCGTCCAGTCTCACTTGTGTTCGACAAAAAGCAGCTCCAGTGTTTGTTTTAGCATCCAGACTTCTTCATCAAGGACAGAAAAGCAGCTGCAGGGTTTGTTTTAACATCCAAAGCTCTCCGGTAACAACGTTTTCTCTCAGAGCACAAGCAAACAGAGGCAGCGGTTCAAAAGTGGTTTAAATCTGTTTTCCAACTTCCTCTCTCCGCCTCTCTCACGCCCCTCCCAGAAGGTCATGACCAATGATGAGCCACGTCGACAAATGACGACATACGTCTAGCATTGGCAGAAAAACGCTGATTGGCCGACAGATTCTGGTCCGCCTAGCAACTGCGTCTGATTGGTCTTAAAATACATCCACTGTAAAGACAGAGAGAAGATGTAAGTTCCTTATTTGTGACCGTTCTCTGACAAACTGGACACGAGCCGCATGTTATTTGTCATAGCCAAGCTAATGAGCATGCTCCTGTAACACTATATGTACACTGTAGTTTGTTACAGCAGCTTTATTGCCCCCCTGGTAGTGAGTTTAAGGGATCCTCGTTCCCGAGACACATGACCGCGCGTAGAGTGATGTCACTCAGAGAAACTTTTCTGGGCTTTTGAAAAGTTTTACAAAGATTAAAACTCCATGGCGTAAAAATATAAAATACAAAGAGTGATAATTGGCTCTGTTAATAGCTGGAGGTGTCCTGTCAACAGTTTAACAGGCGTCTCTTTTACGAATGGTGGCCTATGGGGAAAATACTTGCAGGGTCGAGGCCTGAAAATCCACTTCTCCAGGTTGGAGGTTGGATACAAAGCTGATAACTCAACCTCCTCCTCCTCATCAGATACAGTAAAAAACACAGGGTTATTATCCTCAGCAGTGACACAGTCATGGGTTAACTTTACCTTCAGAGGGAACCTGTGCTGCAGATCATATGGTGTTAAAGCTCATTTACAAATTGTAAAGCAGAGCACAGTGTAATTACACAGCAGCCTGTGCAGCTGTGTTACACACAGATATGATTAAATCAGACTCTGCATCAGCAGAATCAGTATTAACGGTTTAAAAACACGTGACAAACATGATTAAGACATTTGACCTAAACTCATAATAATAATAATAATAATCCAGTGATATTTATATAATTATTTAACATTATTTTCACTCATTCAGACAAACAAACTGATTTTATTCCTGCATATATTCCTGTAATGGTCCCTGAGGGCAGTTACATACATAACTAGATTTTTATTTTACTGATTTTGAATCAGATCTTTTCATTTAGTTGATTTCATTTTCCTGTTTTGAAACGCTTCTGCAGCAGCAGCTGTTTTTAGGTTGTATGTCGTTTAAAGGTTTTGCATGAAGATGGAAATATAATTATAATACCACTACTACCTGTAGAACTACGGTATATTTTTATGGTAAAATTCGTTTTTTCCTGCAGAGTTTAAATCGAAATGAAACCGTGAAATAAAAATGTAAAGTTCAATGACAGTTCCTAAAATTGGATATTCGGTGTTTCGGACCACAGCTGTTTAAGATGAATTATCTTTACGAACTACAGAGAAGCTTCTCGTCGTTACTGTTAAAATATTGGAAAAAGAAAAGCGTAGAAGACTAAAAGCCTGGACAACAGGAGGTTTGTAGTTGTATAAATATCCAGATGTTCTGATCCTGCAGAGACCGGCGGAGGCCGCAGGGACACCGGGACTGAGCGGCAGCATCAGCCGAGGATCAGCATCAACCTGCGGAGGATTTACAGGTCTGACACCCGGATCTGTTTCTACCTCATATTTTACTTTTTCTCCATTTCTTCTTTATTCTGACTAAAGACGAAGCAGCAGCTGTAAACACCGAGTCCTCTCTGCTCCACCTCCAGAGGCGAGAAGAAGCGTTTTAACCTTTTCTTTAAAACCTTTAAACGTTGTGTTTAATTCAAATTAACTGCATTTAAATCTGTAGATACACTCGTTAAATCTGGTCTGACATTTTCTAAAACGGAAATGTTTAACTTCTTTTTATTGTTGTGTTTCTTTCGTTTTAATTAATGTCTTTTTTAAGGAAAATATTTTAAAATGTAATGATAATAATAATAATAATAATAATAAATTCGTTTTTCCTTTTGTGTCGAACAACAAACAAAAAGTGATGTTTAAATTTTCGTCTTCAGATTCCGTTTAAACGCTGAATCCTCCAATTTAAAATGATATTTAATAAGAAATTAAACTGATTCTCTCATAGATTTTCTGTTTAAGTCACTTCACTTTCATTTGTCCGAAAATCATAAATTCTTCTCAGAGAATTTTACAATCTGTGAAACATAAATATAAACCAATAAATAAATAAACCAAATAAACAGAAAAAAGGAAAAAAACGAAATAAAGGAGGGATTTGTTTTCTTTCAGATTTTCAACACATGAAGAAAATGTTTTATTTTATTTCATTTTATTTATATTTTTTTCCAAATCTGGACACAGGAAGTACAAAGCTTCTGTCTTATTTTTTTCCCTTTTATCAGAGGAAACAAGTTGTACAGTTAGTTAGTGCATTCAATCCTAAAACGATGAAAAAATAGATCTGACTAAGAAGAAGAAAGAGAGGAAGAAGAAGAAGAAGAAAGAAGAAGAAGAAGAAGAAGAAGAAGAAGAAGAAGAAGAAGAAGTGCTACATAAGGAGATGATGAGGTAAATCTGTCCAGGAAGAAGAAACAAACAGAACGAACAGATGAACTGATGAGAAACAAACAAACAGGAAAAGTCACACATCATTATTATTATTATTATTATCATCGTTATATACACATCAGATGCATAGAATACTTTTTCAAATCCTTTTTTTTTTTTACATAAATACCTACATTTTTTTTGTTTGTTTGTTTGTTTTCAAAAAAAGACAAAAACTACCAGTGGAATGAAAAGTGAAACTGGTTCAAACTGCTCCAAAAAAAAAAAAAAACTTTATGAAAGGAGAAAAGTTTCAGGCTCCTCCAGCAGGAAGTCACACAAGTTAAATATCATCAGTCTGTGATTCTCTGCACGTTCCTCACGTTATTTAGTGAGTGAAAAAAGGTTGGGTTGAGTTATTTTCCTACATTTCCCAGAATGCTTTTCATGTAAAGACACAAAGTCCTTGTCTGGTTCTAGTTGAATAGATCCACATTATTTACAGTTATTTCTCCTGAAAACCTGAACCACGTTTCTGTGTATGGTTTAACTTACATGGTTATTTTAACACATATGAAATAATGATGGTCTGAGGTCAGATACTCTGACATAAAGCTGCAGGAAATACTCATTTCTTCCTGGACAGAAAATGTTTGTTCTTATTTTGAAATTTCTGATGAGAGAGAACCTGAGTGTTAAAGTAAGAGAGATGAGTAGAATCAGTGCAGAACATCACAGACTTTTTACTGGAGTTGAAACTTCCCTCTGAGTTCAGGGTGACTGTTCTACCTCTCCACAAACTGTCTCTTGTCCTTCCTGTCGGAGGAGCCTTGTTTTCTTCTTCCTCTCGTCGTGTTTCTCGGTTCAGCAGATTTCCTGTGAGCCTTCGTCCGTCTGTTGCAGACAGACGCTCAGAAACCTGCAGCGGAGCAGCTTCTCCTCTCACTTTCATCCCTCGTCTTCTTTTTTTTTTTTCCTCCCAGGGACGCTGGTTTTGTTTGGCACCAAAATCGACCGTCGAGTGTTCAGTCAACAGCTGTGACCACGCATGGACTTTTATTTTTTTTATTCCTGCCTCTCTGAAGCATCAGAACAGGAAGTCACAGTCTGTTTTTGAAGCTCCTGCTGAATCGTCCATAACAGGAGAGTTTCTGACTTCCTGCTGTTTGCACCAGCGGCGATGCCTTCAGGGACGTCCAGGAAGGTGAGCTGTCCATGTGTGTGTGTGTGTGTGTGTGTTAAAGTCTTAATCTTGGCACGTTTTCATCAATTTATCAGGACGTTTCCTCAGATTGTTTCATCTCCGCAGAACAGAAATCTGAGCTGTAATCAAACTGTAAACAGATTCAGGAGCGAGCTGATTACAGTGAGTGATCTGGTTCGTGCTCGGTTTAAAGTCTGTTCAGGTTCCTCCAGATGTTTCTGACCACAGAGAACAGCACAGCTGCTGAACACACAGAAACGATTAATAATAATAATGTTTTAATGACGGCAATTTGCAGCCGCAGCTTATGCAAATCTGAGATGGTTTCAGGGTCATGTTTCAGATGTGATTATCACACAGATGAACTGTCTCACACTTTATTTTAAGAGACACTGACCTTTAGTTTTAACAGTAAACCTACTGTGACTTATTATCCAAGAAAAAGTCAAGAATAATGATGGATATTTTTACATCTTAGCTGCAGCTCAGTTTACTGTGTCTCTGCAGAATCTGTAAGATGTTTAAGCTCGATAAGTTAAAGTCTGTTTTTAGTCTTTTTAGACAAATTAAAATGAGTGGATTTAAAGTTGAATTAGCACTTTATTCTGAGCTTTCACTGGTTCTGATTTACAGATTCATTACAGCTCCAACTCTGTTGCTTTACGTCGTCAGTACTTAAAGTTGGCCTCGTGGTGCGTTCAGTGTCCTCCTTTTCCACCAGTTTCTTTGCTACTTTTGTTCTGTTGTTTTAGATGTTTCAGAGCGGCTCTGTTTGGATTTACTGTCTGCTTCAGTTTAAATCATGTAAAAAAAAAAAAAACGTTTCCTGGAGAAGGCGCCTGAACGCACCTTCACATCTCTGTGTGACAGGGCTGTACGGACCTGTGTGTGTGTGTGTTGTGGTTGTGTTGTGTGTTTGCAGCAGTCTAGTCCTCGCTGATGACGTCCACGTCCTCGCCTCCGGCCTGCTGCGTGGCTGCTCTCCAGCGGCTGACGTGCTGACTGCCCTTCCTCTTCTGCTGAGCGTCGGGAGACTCTTCCTCCAACTTCTGACGCTTGTGCTTCGTCCTGCGGTTCTGAAACCACACCTTCACCTGGACGGAGAGACAGGTAGGAGGAGGAGCGTGTTAATACCTACATTCATCAGCAGGCAGCTACCACAACCACCACTGTCAGTAATAATGATGAATGTGAACGAGCCTCACGATGATTTAATATCTCGATGCTGGTAAAACATCACTGTGACATGCAGAGCTGTTAAAACTCGTCCTGCAGAAGTCACCGCGCTGACTAAGAGCTTGCATTGCACAATCTGTCAGAGCGAGCCGCCGTTAAATCTGCATGACAGGATCCAGATCCAGGAGACCGGAGCGTCTCCCTCGGCGCTGCCAAAAGCCCGAGGTGACACCTCGATATCAGATCCCCTCTGTGAGCTGTGAGTGGTGTAATTATGACGATACAGACGTCGCTCTGACAAATCTGACGCCGTTATCTCAACACTGACGGGTCGAACAGTTAAAGGGAAGCGTGCAGAGGTGGTTTCCTCTTAGCTCGCTCTGACAAAACTGACTGGAGTTCAGTTTAATTTATGAGCTTCACCGGGCGCTGCACGCTCATCTGTTAGCTGCTGTTAGCGTTTGTGCTGAGGGGAAAGGTCAGAGGTCAATGAACTGATTTGTATTCATCCTAAACAGCCACAGGAAAGGAAGCGAGTCATGTTTTTAGGATTAATCAAGGATTAATCAATCTACAGAAAAATAATTGCATTTAAATAGTAACTAATTTAATTAAACAGCCTCTAAATATAACTTTCTGCTTTCTCTATTTATTTAGCCTTTATTAAAGAGTAAGATCCTTTTTTTAAGCAGAAACATCTCTATAAATCACCACCAGACTCCACTGACAGAAACAGGAATTTTACCGAGCAGAACACAGGAGCTGCTGGAATACTGCTGCTGTTTGTTTGTGTTACTGGTGTGGTACTTTTACTGAAATAAAGTATCCAGATACTTCCTCCATCACTGAAAGTCACACAATAACACAAACAAACAAACAGATGGAGGTAGTGGTGATGCAGCAGCTCCTGTGTTCTGCTCGGTAAAATCTCTGTTTTTGTCAATGGAGTCTGGTATTGTGATATGAAGCGATATTTCTGGTTAAACGATTCCAAAGTATTTTGTTCCCATCAACCATTTACACATAAAAACGTGGGAAAAGTTATCGTTGAAGTGAAAGGCGCCGAGTACTTCTAATAAACAAGCTGCTTATTAAAACCCAGACACAAAGAGGTCGATCATTATCGTCTATAAAAGTGCAATGATTGCAAAAGCTCTAATTTCCGATCTGATTAATAACTGCTGATGGCTGTGATTCTCTGCTGAGTGATGGATTACTCCCCCCTCCCCCCTCCTCTTCCTGTCCTCTGTTGTGAAATTAGCTCATAAATAATTGTGGATGATTCACGTCGTTTCGCTGGCGTCAGGGCTCGTATCACTGTGGCGACCTGATGACAAACACTGTCAATCACTCCTGAGAAAAGGCGGCAGGAGCTGACTCACTCTCTTGATTTCTTTAAGATTACCACTGAAATATTCACAATAAAATGGGGGGGGGGGGGGGGGGGCAACTCTTTGTTTTGCTCTAATTTCTCTGGCACTTATATTAATGTGCTCATTCATTCACTCATTCATGCTTTCATCCATATGTTCTGCAAGAAACCGTCATGTTTAGCTCTCTTCATCTGGTCAGTTTTCATCCATTCATTTATATTTTCTGAGAGAAACTGTCCAGTCGTATGTTCCTGGTTTATATTCATCCATTCATGCACTCATTCATTCATTCACCAACTGTTACTATCAATATTTTGTTGGTTCTTCTTGTTATTTTCCTTTAATTATCCTTTATATATATATATATATGTTATGTTCTCGTAAAAGAAAAATAAACCACTCTAAAGGGTTTCCTCAGTTTCCCATCATGCCTACCTGCGTCTCGGTCAGACACAGCCCGCTGGCGAGCTGCTTCCTCTCGGCTCCGACCACGTAGTGGTTCTTCTCGAAGGCTCGTTCCAGACGGAGCAGCTGAGACGGGGAGAACGCCGTCCGGATCCGTTTGGGTTTCCTGGAGAACGGACCGTGAAGCAGCAGGTTCTCCGGGCTGCTGTCCTCCCCTGAACACAAACACACACAGACAAACACACACGGGTTAACAAACGTAAGGTCTGACATGAAACCTGGACCACAGGAGTCGGTCTGGACCAGCCTCAGGCCTCAGGACGTGAGATTTCCACATGGTTTGTCTGATTCCTCCTCCTGAAGTCTGATTTAAGATTTTTGATTTAAAGCACATTGTGTTTTCATTAGTCTGTTGTAGTGTTTGGGTCACAGTTCACCTGGAAAATATCCTGAAGGACACAAATCAACCACGAAGAGACACAAAAAGATCACAAAGACACACAATGACCACAAAGAGAAGCAAAACGACTACAAAGAGACACAAATACGCCACAAACAGACAACACAAAGGACACGACTGTGTGGTTTGTGGTTGTTTTGTGTCTCTGATGTAGAAGGCACATTTGAATGAAGACAAAGAGCGACGGCTACAACAGAACTGTGTGTGTGTGCGTTTTATTTTTCAGCTTTGTAATTTCTGTCTGTTTCAGTTCAGGAGGTTTGACAACATCTCACAGTGCGACTGGTTCAGGATCACTGACTCTCGTCTTTTTATCCAAGAAACAAAAATACATTTAAAGTAAAATCGACTTTTATTTTCAGCAGGTTTCAGCAGAAATCACTTCAGTGTTTCCTTCTGAGACATTTCAGAATAAAACACTGGACTTTTCTCTCTCAGCTGCAGCCGGACAAACTTTCAACGCAGCAGAATTATGTTTGAAACGAACAGAGAGGATCACAAATCAAAAATAAGAAGTCATAAATAAGATGTTTAAAGCAACATGGCTTTAGTGTAAACTCTGCGCATCCTGATGAGACGTTTAAAGACGCCAGGAAAGAAGA
Source organism: Lates calcarifer (assembly GCF_001640805.2). Lineage (NCBI taxonomy): Eukaryota > Metazoa > Chordata > Actinopteri > Centropomidae > Lates > Lates calcarifer. Next base: position 24,594,678 of record NC_066840.1, on the reverse strand, counting down.
AGAAAAATGTTCATGTCCTCTGATATTTCTCTTTTCAAATGAAACCTGTGAAGGTAAAACTGGATGGAAACGAGCTGTGAGTTAAATCTGAATAGTTTTAAAGAACAATATCTTGAGTATATAAAGAACATGTACTGACTTTATTGAGAATAAGAAGGAATGTGCAAAAGTTCATAGAGAAGTGAAGTATTTTCGATGAGGATGGGATTCAAACCGACGCATAAAGAAACAACGAAAAACCACTCGGCCTCCTTGTCTAAAAGAACCAACCTCTACAAGTACTTGAGTACAGTTACTTTTTATAGTCGCTGCCAACACTAAAGATTATTTAATTGATCGGTCGATCGTGTCTGAGCTGCCAATATAAATCTATAAACCTCACCAAAATAAAAGCCTCCACTTTAAAAAAAAACAACTCAACACAGCTGAGACAGATCAGGGTTCTTCACCTTGACCTGGTCGAACAAACATTTGCTTAAGTCAATATTTAGAGGAGAAAAACAAACACAAAAACACACTAAGTTCCTCGTCATGAACTTCTTTATATCTGCTGAGAAGTTTTATTAATTATAATTTTAGAAATAAATCACTGGAGACTTTCTACTTTCACTCCATTTATCTGCCGACTTAAGTTATTTTGCACAATGAAAATGTTAAAAAAAAGTCTGAAAATATGTGTTGTTGTTATTTAATCAGCTGAACTTTCACAACAATAAAAACATCTTAAAGGTTCATTTACCAGTAATATTCTGATACTGTGGGATTCACCTGCATCTTTCTGTTGGTGGTTTTGCCAATTTTCCTGAAGCGATGAACTGATTTGATTTTCCCACAGAAAATATCACAAGTTAGGACTGATTTGTTTATCAGATGCGTTGATGTGCAGTCGAGTAAATCCTGTCTCATCACAGCGAGACGTCGTCGGGGAAAAAACGGACGTTGACTTTCTTTGTCTCCAAACCCACATTCATCATCTGTTTTATTTTTTCGCACGAAGCTTTTTCAATGTATTTTACATAAAAACAAATCCATGCACGAGACGCGGGCTGTCGACACGCAGTACGCAAAAAAGTCGGTTGATCGTCGGCTTCGAGGAGGCGAGACGGGACAATGATGGCGTGCGGGGAGGCTGACAACGTGCTCACGCCTTTTATCCGGTGTTAGCGTCTATGAAGTGACATTCACATGCAAATTCGGAGTGGCGAGCCCTGACTGATGGGACGCCTCGGTTTGCAAATGCAACGGTTGATTTCTGTTGAATGTCAAATTAGCCGACGTGATGTTTTAATGCAACAAGAGAGAGTCGAGTTTCTGCGTTTTTAGTTTTCTGCCACACGAGATCAGAGGTCAAAGACGTCGACAGATTGAGGCGACGAAACAAAAAAACCTGTTCAGGCTAAATCACAGGTTAGATAATTAAAATTAGACGAGGATATAAACTTCGCATTAAACTCGATATAAAGTTTGTGCTGTGAGAACTCATGAATTCTCACATCTGAGTCGATGTTCTTGTTCTGTTTTTGTTTGTTCCGACCACCACTGATGATGAAAATAATCACGAGCTGCAGCTTTAAACTCTGTTTACATGTGATAAAATGTTCAGCACTTTTTAATTTCCCACTTTTATCTGACAGCTGGAGTTTAAATAACTTCCCAGTTGCCTACATTCAGACATATCATCATTTATTTTGTTTAAACTCCACCTAAACCAACTCGTCAACGTCACGTATTTGACTAATAAAAGGAGGCCTAGAAGTACCTCTGATAGATTTTCCTGTTAATCACACCAGGTTCCTCCGCGGCTCGGCTCATTTTACTGAAGTGATTTGACTTTTCTCAGCTGAAAAACTCATTTGTTTGTCAAACGTCACAAACAGACACAGCGAGACGACGACGATAGAGTGATATAATACACTGTATGAATACTCATCTGTTTTCAGCTCACGTAGCTCTACTTTCTCTCCTGTTAACTACAATAACTCACTGTTAGAAACTGTAGATCGAGACGATGATAACGACCACCATCGCTCTGACCTCACCTCCTGTTTTCAGCCTCTAACGACCTCTTAGTTTGAAGGTTTTAACTCTTTAAACGAAGCAGAGAAAGGAGCAGCAGTTACTGTATCTCTGGAAAGAAAGCAGCTTCATTCACACAACATCTGAGTCAGCTGTCAGCTTTAATATGAGGAGCTGATGAATCATCCGAGAGGAATTTTACGTTTGATTTCACACCTGCTTTGTTTGGTCCGAACCAAAATATCAGGTGTGAAAAGTTCCTCAGACAAAATGACCAAAAGATGTGAACTCTGTCGGGATCAAACTGAGCTGTGGTTCGGTTCGTTTGGAGGCTAATGACAGGAAGCTGAGGCTCGTCACCAATTAAACAACAGAAGAAGAAAAATTAACAGGAAGAGAGGTAGAAACGAGCTGCAGCAGCACGAGGAGGAGGAGAAATATTTAACTATGATGAAATAAAAGGTAGAAAAACACAGATACTCAGACGCTCGCCGTCTATAAACCAATCATCGATCAGTACAGGTAGAGCTCAGGTAGGTGATGACAGGACGTAGGTGTGTCAGGCGCCCAAAACTATCTGGATCACATATCACATCTAAATAAAAACTGCAGTGACTGTACGAATTCTCCCTTTGCACCTTCTTTTAAAAAGAAGTGAACTCCGTCTTTGAATAAAGAAAATGAGACAACATGGAGTCAGACTGAGAACAAACTGGAAACAAAACCAAAGAAATCTTAAATTTAGTGGCTACGTTTCCTGTCGCTGGATTCTTCACAAACAGCTTCAGCTGCTGTGATGAGAGAAGAAGAAGAGGAGGAGGAGGAGGAGGAGGAGGAGGAATGTAAACAGAAGCAGGTGCTGAAAACAGAGCGACGATGAACTGCGACCTGTCAATCAAACAGGACGATTGTTGCTCTTTTCTTTGTCTTCGACTGTTTTCTATAAACATGAGGAACATTAAAATCAAGAGCGGCAGCTGAGGAGGAGGAGGAGGAGGAGAGGAGCAGAGATGTGAGGAAAAGATGGACTGAAAGAGAGAGAGGAAAAGTCAGGAGGACAAGAGGTAAAAAAGAGGAAGAGGAGAAAGAGGAGGTCTATCTGTGTTTCTTTTCTCCTATTTTGTTGTTCATTTAAAAGAAAAGTAATAAAAGAGGGAGCGAAGCGAGTGAGAGAGAGAGAGAGGAAGAGGAGGAAGAAGAAGGGGAGGAATTGGAGGAGGAGGTGAAAAGGAGAAGCAGGAGGAGAAGAGAAGAAAGCTGAGGGAAAATGGAGAAAGGAGAGGAGGAGGAGAAAGAAGAGAGGGAGGATGTGTGAGGAAAAGATGGACTGAAGAGAGAGAGGAGAGGTCAGGAGGAGGGAGGAGAAAGAGGACAGGAGGGAAAAGAAGAAGAGGAAAAAAGAAAAAGGAGAAGGAGGAGGAGGAGGAGGAAGTAAGAGAAAAGGAGAGCAGCAAGTGACGTATAAAAGTGAGAAAAAGGTGGAGAGAAAAGAGGAGAGGAGGAAGAGAAGGAAGAGAAGGGGGAGGAATGGGAGGAGGAGGATCAACAACTGTGGAAAGAAGATGGATGGAGCTGAGGAAAGAAAGGGAAAGACAAAGAAGAGGACAAAGGAGGAAGAGAGGAGAAGAAAACTGAGGAAAAGATGGACAGAGGAGAGAGGAGTAGTCAGGAGGAGGAAGACAAGAAGGAGGAAGGAGGAGGAGAGGAGGAGGAGGTGAAGGAGCTGAAACAAACGTGGCAACAGAAAAGTCTGAAAGAGAGGAGGAGAAAGGAGAGGAAGAGGAGGAGTTAAAGAAGGATGGAGAAGATGAAAGAGGGAAAAACAAGGAGGAGGTGTTATTTGAAAAAGAAGACAGGAGATGGAAGGAGAGGAGGAGGAGTAAAGAGAGAGAAAGGAGGAAGAGATAAAGAAATTAAAATAAAAGAAGTCCGAGAGAAAACAAAGAAAGAAAAAGGAAGAAGAGGACAAAGAGGAGAAGCAGGAGGAGGAGATGGAGAAAGAAAGACAGACAAAAAAGAGGAGGAGGAAGAGGAGGAGGAGGAGGGAGAGGAGGAGGAGGTGTAGGAGTAAAAAATGTTAACAAATCAAATTATGGACAGAGAGAAAATCCTGGGAACATTTTCACTATCAGAGGAGGAGGAGGAGTTTTGTTGGGGCAGATGGTGCATGAGGCTCCCCTGGCACTGAGAACAAGTCCAGACCTGTCAGAGTGTGTGTGTGTGTGTGTGTGTGTGTGTGTGTGTGTGTGTGGTTACATTAAGAAAACACTTGTTATTTGCGAGTCGTCAGGTGTCGACTCGGTGTGACGTATTTCCTGTAACACACACACACACACACACACTTTATTAATTAAAACAAATTAAATAAACATTAATAACATAATTAAATAATTATCTGTCGACAGACTTTTACATGTTGTTTCTGTCTGATGACGTTTTAAAGTCTGATCTAATAATTAATATTCAGTGTTGATGCTCGGCCTCAAAGCACCAGGTAAACTCCTCTTTATTATTATTTATTATTTATTATTTATTTCCTCTGCAGGGAAACAGTAAAATCTATTAGAGACAAAGGAACCAAACTGTAAAGAGCAGAGGTTCAGGTTGGAGCTACAGACGTCCTGAACCAAACTACACCACGGTCACATGACGTTAAGTCCTTTAAGTCTTCATTAAAAATAAAAATCTGAATCCACATTTCCAAACCAGTGTGTTCAGTTTGGTGAGGACCCTCTTGAGTCCCTTCAGGGACCTCAAACTGTCCCTGAACCTCAGGTTGAGACCCTCATTTGTGCACCCGAGCTCTCTGGTTTTATTCTGGATCCTCACACCTGATCTGTAAACACTCGGACAGAAGAGGCAGCGAGGTGAAGTGAAGCTGTCGGCTGCTTCCAGATAATGAATAAAAAGAGTCTGAGTGAAAAGAGGAGGAGGAGGAGGAGGAGGAGGTGGAGAGGTGGAGGAGGAGGAGGTAATGGGATCACCTGAGAACAGCGACAGGTAACTCACTGAAAATCTACCAGAGGAAACAAATGATTTAAACCCTGATTTCTCACCGAGGCAAAATACACTAAACGTGGATTCATCCGCCGCTGAAAATAGTCCCAACAACTGAGCAGCTTTTAAATCTGATTTAACTGAAGATGTTTTCATTATTTTTATTTAATCATAACTTCTATTATTAACAAACTATTCGTCGATTAATCAACTGACTGATCTGTTGATTTTAGAACCAATAATGCTTCAGTCTGTCAAATATAAATAACTCCTGAGGTTTTTTTATGACAGTAAATTTAATTAGTTCTAAGAAACAGTGACATTTGATTATTTTCTGACTTTTATTATGCAGGAAAATAATTTAACAGATTAATGATTACTGAAAATAATCATTAGCTGCAGCTTTAATGAACTGTGTTTGTCATTATTACGATAACTAAAGAGCTATTAATGTCTCTATTATATCTGGATATTACTGAATGTGTTTACTGCTGATGTGAGTTTAATAAATGTGTTAATTATCTTCTACTTTAAAAATAAAACTCAAGAATAAGAGACAAACAGGTAAAAACTGAGAGTAGAAAGAATAAATATCTGAGGGAGAGAGAGGATAAATCTGATCAGAGCGCTGGAGTTTAATCATCAATATCGATCAGAAAACTGAATGAAATTAAATCTTTGTGAGGATTTATGTCTTCAGTAGGAACCAATGAGGAGGGAAGGTGTTGAGAGACGGACTGACACACTGTTTATTTACAGTGTAGAAAAACAGCAGAATTATCCTTTATATTTTTTCAAATGAGCAGAGTTCAGGTGACATAATCATCAAAACAAATAAAAATAATAATTCATTGATCCGTCACAGGTAACTACAGATCACCTGTGGGGGACGACCTGAACCCTGATCCCCTCTGACTGATCCCTGTGACCCTGTCTGGGTCCCAGAGCCACAGTTTGACAAACTACACGTGACGATCAGAGAGTAAAGCTGTTGAACTTGTCGTAAAAATCCAGGTTATTAAGGACGTTATGAGGCAGGAAACATCACAGCTCCTGTGTGACCCTTCAGAATAAAACTTAAATAAAATCACCAGAAGCTGGAGATACGAGGTTTTCACTGGACAGTGACAATGATTAATACTTTTATTGGTGTTATTATTAATTATTAGACTATTAAAGGATGATAAAGTACATTGTTATTTAACGAATAAATGTCTATTTATGTGCAAAATCATATTAAATTTCAAAATAAAAGACATAAATACATTAAATAAAATTTAAAAAATAAGAGAACTTCATTAATTTGTTCAATTTTTCAACCTAAAATCTACAAATAATTATTATTCGTGGTTTATAGGAAACTGCTCTCTATTTTTCTCAATTCACAGACACAACTATTGATCAGTTAATCAATAAAATAATCTGCAGATTCGTCAATAATGAAAATAATCAACAAAACTTTGATCTGTGTTGTTTGGATTGTGATAAAAACACAGAACAAACAGTTAAAACTAAGAATCTTTGCTCATTCTGTTCATATTGAACAGAACCATTATTGATTATATTGATTGACAGTGAGAAACACTGATCAGTTCACCTGTGCTGACTTCACACCTGAACTTTATTTTCACTCTGATGGACGTTAAACTGACTCACACTGAGGTCACAGACACAATGAACCAGGAACAATTAAGGTCAAAGGTCAGAGGTCACGAAACATCACAGACAGAAAAACTTTTTTTTTTTAAAATGGATTTAAACTTTTCATTTCAAAGTTTTGGTTCCAGCTCTGATTTAACCTCCTCAACTAACCATCAGTCTCCTCATCAATTAATCTGACAGTTATTATTTATTGATCTATCAGTTGTCTATTAATCATCAGAGAACAGAGGAAAATCTGAGCTTGAGGTGACGTCTTCAAATGTCTCATTTCACTTCAAAACTTTTACAAAAGATTTTTATTTTACTTTGATTTTAAACAGAGAAAAATTAAAACTTGCAACTGATAAAATAACCGATCGATCAATCGATCAGTAAAACAGCTGAACTGTCTGTGGTTGAATGGACTGATCGCTGCAGCAGATAAACTGAAGAGGGAGAGTCTGTGGTTTTGACCACAACACACAACACAACAACACAACACGCTACACAACGAGGCATCAAACAGAACAACACTGTTCACTGAGAGATTTAACATCAGGTTCATTAGAATAATCCAGTGCCTGTGGTCGTGTGGACGTTACAGTGAAATAATTCTGTTTCTAAAGTTTTAAATGGAAACTGGACGTTTAAATAAAATAAAGATGAAACCATCATTTCGAGTTTAAGTTTAGAAAATCTGATCGAGCAAAAATGAAATATTTTATGTAACATTTATGTTTCCGTTTGCTTAATGTTTAATATTTAAGTGAAACCATTTTGGCTGAGAACTTTATATTTTCCAAAAATATTCAGTTATTTTTTCTTTAAAAAAAAAACTGACTGAGGAAATTCATTTATTTCTCTTTCGCTCTTATTTTGTGATTCATTTTAAAGATGTAAACATTTAAATATCACGGTTATTATTATTTTTATTTTTTATGTAATCATTGTTACTATTTTGTTCTGTTTTAAAATCACTTCTCATTTTCGTTTATTTTTTATTTATTGTGAAGCTCATTCTGCCCAGTTCTAAAAGTATAATTATTTTAATTAGAATATTTCATCAAACAGGATTTAATTTTAAACCCTGAACAAATTCTTGAATAAATTATTATATTCCACCAATTTTCTCTTTTTCTTTTATTATAATTTTCTCTCTGAAACATTTCAGCTGCAGTTATTTTACTTCATTTGATTTTAATTATGTGACTTTATTTTCTTCTTGTTGTTTTTTAATTGTATTTTTTTACAAACTGATCTCAGAGCAGTGGGACATGAAACTCAGCTGTTGATCCTTCGGGAGCCGCTGCTTCATGTTTATTACATTTATTATAAAATATGAAAATAAAGAGTGAGCGGTGATCACGTGAGTTCAATCTCACACAGAAAAAGTTCAATCTGAGTCATGAAATTAGATTTTTCCT